>NC_134572.1:8865000-9165000 GCF_050947875.1 Dermacentor variabilis | reverse complement strand
TTACTTGACAAAACCTCAAAACCACCGAGGCGCGCCATAATGAACTCCGGAATAATTTTGACCACCTGGGGTTGTTTAACGTCCACTCAATGCATAGAACACGGGCGTTTTTGCATTTCGCCCCCCCCCCCCCCGAAATGTGGGCGCTATTGCCAGGATTCGGCACTGCACTACGGCGAGTTTTGTCGAAAGTATATACCGGGTGTTTCTACGAAGACATCGAGTAATACTTAAAAATAGCCGTTCCGAAATACAAGGAGGGTTGCTTCGGAGAGATATCTTCAGCGGTGTGAACCATGGGTGATACGTGCTAATAAGTCGCGAATTCAAAACCAATTAATTAACTTTTAGACATTTAGTTTAAGCGTGCTCATCGTAATTGGTAAATTGAAGCAAACTCTCCGTACAAGCCACATCGACATTTGGGCCTGGAAAAATGCTATTACTCCCGCAACTGTGGCACGACGAATTTCCGCTATCACAGCGCGAACCCGAAACTGGGAGGCTGCAGCGAGAGCGAAGCCGCGCCCCTCGAGGCGGTGTTCTGCTTACGTCACGCAGCAGCAGGCAGCCAGCGCGCTGCATAAAGGGCTGCCGCGGCGCGCTGGGTGCCAGCTGCTGGGTAGGTGGCGAAAGCTTATTTATTTGCAGTCAGATTGCTGCGGGGAGACTCCGAGTGGTCGGAGGTTCCGATGGCCCTCAGTCCAGGGCTCCGCTTGCGGCTGCTGCTCTGCGGGCCCGGTCAATGAGACCCAGCTGATGTTCCAGCCTCTCGCTGGCCAGTAGCAGCTCCCATCGCTCCGCTGTAGGGTGTTGCATGGGGGGTACGGCACTGATTGCCTGACATGCCCATGTGATGTGGTATAGGGTGGCTTTAGCTGAGCACCATGGGCAGCGAGGAGGGCATGCAGTGGGACGATGTATTTTGTTGAGGATGTGCAAATTGGGATACGTGCCAGTTTGGATTTGCCTCCAACTGACCAATTATTCTTTATGTAGTGTTCGGTGGGGGGGGGGGGGGAGGGGGTAGGTTCGCCTAAGTCCTCTTAGTGGTTTAATATGGCCGAGTAGCCGCATGCGACGGGAACGGCTTCTTCAGGGGCAGAGTTGGAGGGTACTCGGCTCATATACCCTCGAGCTACCCTATCCGCTGCCTGGTTTCCCTACAGCCCCATGTGTCCAGGGGTCCATATGATCCGATGCTGAATCAGGGGTCTGGGTGTATATTAGGACGCTCATCAGTGTCTGTCGCGCTCAGGATGATACTGTGGGCAGCTTGGCTGATGCACCCTTATAGGTAGTTGCGGCGAGCCGCGTGGGAGTCCGTCAGAACTGTGAGCAATCGTCTATGCCTGTAGCCGTGGGCAAGAGCAAGCGCAGTGGCTGTTTCTTCGGCCTCGGTAATGTTGTCGCAGCGTATGATGGAGCTGGTAAGTTCTTGGAGTGTGTTGTCCAGAACTGCGGTTACTGCCTTGGAGTTCGTGAGGTCGTAGTTGGCGGCGTCAACATCATATGTGGTGTTCTTGTGCCCGTATTTTCGTTCGAGGGCTTCCACTCTGCTGGGTAAGCTTCGCCAGCTTTTGTTAAAACTGCATTCTATGCTACGTTGTGCCCATTGGTTATGTTTAATATTGCGAAGGGCACAGAAGAAAACGACACGAAAGCAGACGACACATGCGTATGGGGCTGAAATTGTTGAAAGCGAGCGGGGAAGTGTATACGTGGTGTCCAAAATGTGAGGCCTAATTTCAGTCATTGTACTTTACTTCCTACGGAAAAAAAAACAACCGAAAACGTCGAATCAGTAACGAAATGTACCGTGCACAGTGGCAAATCATTGAAGGTGTTTAACAAATGTAAATTATGGCTGGGAAGTTATGTCGACCTCCGCGTATTTTCGGGGTTATATGCTCCGTTGGCTTCGGGCTCCGTTTGTAGTTGTGCATAGTCAATAAGTTTAGTACCAACATACTGAAACTTTGCTGACTTCTTTTTCTCTTCGTTGCTATACCGCAGTTGCTAAAGCCCTTTTTCCCGAACCTTCGAGGACTAGGTTTACCCCTTACCACGTACGTACCAAGGAAACTATCCTCGTCATGTAGTTAACTAGTGTAAGCACCTTAGGCCGACCTTGCTGTTATCCCTCAAGGTAATCCCTCTCTGTCTCTCTGCAAAACCTCGTCGTTGCGGCGACGTCCTCGTGTACCTCGATTTCGTCATTGCACCTTGGCCACTTCCGAATGTTTCCTTTTTTATATCTTTTAGGAGGCCCCATTACAGGGAAGCTTTCCGGGCGACCGTTTCGATCGCGCCGCACTTGACAGTGCGAGCCGCGCCTACAAATTTCCGATTCATCGCGACCTCGCGAGCGAAAACCAAAGAGGCGCAGTCGGCGAAACAGAGGCGGGCTGCAAATGCCCGCGACGCGAACGGAAAGAAACGAGCAGACGAGCCCGTTTTGCGGCGACGCGCGTGCATATCGTGCGAGAGCGCGCTCGGACGGCAGCCCGGGTGCCGCCACCGCAGTGCCGGCGCTCTCGTGGCCGCAGTTCGATGCAATAAATCAGTCGCTAGCGGAGCCCGTGGCCGGACCACACCCCGCAGTATAAACGGTCCGCGGAGCCCCGAGGTATGCGCGCCGTGAGCCGCGCACAAACGAGCCGCGGGCGGTGACTGCCGCCACAACACGCGGCGCGCGCCGGGGTGACGACGGCGATCCGGGCGCCGCTAATGGCGGCCGGGCTAATGCACTCGCGCACCAGGCACGCGCACAGCTGGAGCCCACACTGCGCTAACGCTCGCGTCCTCCTCGCATGTGTAATGTGCACGCATCGGGGCCTCGAATTCTTAGAAACACAGCGCTGCTTGGCGGCTTGCATCTAGTTGAAGACTAATCAATTACTGCCAACACAAATAAGTTGAACGCTGCAGCGTAAATAGTAGGCTCGTACTCAACGTAAGGCTTTTTTATTTTACATCGAATATGGGTCTCCGCTATTTAGGCCAGTAAATTATAATCGAAGACTGCTTGTTCGCTGCTTGTTCGCCGATGTTGTGCTTGTTTACTGCTTATTAACTTCTTGTTCGCAGTGTCATTGCGGTTTCGTGTCTCTCTGTGGCGCCGCTTTGAGAAAAAAATGAAGGCGTTCGACTAACCCTCTTCAGAGAAAATATACCCGTACAAAGGCATTTTTATGAACAATCAGGGAGGACCTGGAAACAAGAAGCGTAATTTTTTTTTTAGCTTTTCTCTAAGAGTGTCTCATTTCTTAATGCACCTTCAGGTATCTGTGTAATGAACTTTTTATGTTCCCTACGAGGCATTTTGGTTGCTATATTTATTATGCACAAAATTGGCGTGTGGTTACCGTTCGGCAAGTCATGTGGCTAACAGCCAGAGAACAAGGTAATGTGGCTGGCACTAAGGGGTCCGACAGTTTGAAAGCTTGTAGCGATTATAATGACAGCGTAACGTTAAAGCAGCTTGTCAAAGACGAAGTGAACAACTAGCTAGCAGTAGTATTTTCTAGAGCTTTTTTATTAGCTTTTCACTGCTTGTCCTTACTTGACCAGCGTAATTCGGCTGTCAGCGTCGCGCTTTGCTAGGCACCAGGCCATTTCAGCCCAAAATCCTTGATACGACTCACTCGGCCGCTGATAGCCGTGCGGCTCATATAGTTCTGCACGTCAACGTTGTCAGTTCGGAGGTATCTCAGAAATCGACGAATTCTGCACAACTCGGCTTCAGATGGCGCCAAAAGCAGTGATCATCGAGCGCTAGCGACGTCTCAGCCATGCATGGCAACTCATTTGCAGGCCCACTTTTTCAGCGTCACTGCCACTACTTAAGTGAACCTCTAACCTGATCAATCAGTCGATGAGCGCCTTGTCTAACTACAGGTCTGCGAACAGAAGCCATAAAGAACAAGCATTCGTAGCAAGGTAAAACTTATGTTAACCAATCGTTATCGGACGCTCGCTGCCAGGTCGGATTATATCTGTAGACGTTAACGCGTGTCAAACTTTTTAGCAAAGCACAGATTGCCATATTCAATGAGCTTTGATAGGGCGCTCCGGGTCGTTCTGGTATATTCAGCGTAAATGTTTGATTAATTTTTTTTTTAGCTATTGTCAGGTTTAGAAATAAGGCTCTTACAGTCTTCCATTGAGTTTTCCCATTGCACTCCCCTATTGCAATTTCCATTGTGTTTGACGTTTACAGCATAAATAAATATAATTCCATTCGTTAAGAGGAAGCTTTAGCTCGGGTGCTTCTATCTATTTACATGTAAAAGGAGAATTCGTTTTTCTCGGCAACCACTGCACCAAATTTGACAAGGTTTGTTGCATTTAAAAGAAAAACTTACGATCTAGTGACTGTCTGCTTCGGATTTTTGATTTAGGTCGTCAAATATTTATTAAAAATTCGCCAAAATCGAGCATTTCAAAAAAAGTAAAAAAAAACTATCAAGTTCACAACCCTGTAACTCAGCAACAAAAATTGATACTACAATTCCGTGAATTTCATCTAATAGTACATCTAAATCGAAAAAAATTGATGTGTTACACATGAATCTCAAAAAATTTATCAATATGGGAATATAGCTTTAGCAGAACCCTTGGAAACAACGTAAGAAATCAAGGTAAGATATAAAACGACGTATCAAAAATGTCCGCTTTCAATGGTATAATGTATCCCGTTTGCAGAACCGAGATATCTGTTTTTTATGCAAAGCTATGAATCTGTAAACTTCGTACTTCAATGTTTTTTTCAAAATTTCGTATTTTTGAAAATCTTTGTAACGAAATTCCGGACCTAAATAAAATTCCGCGACCAGCAGTCACTAAAATTTAATTGCCTCTCTCAAATGCAAATAAAAAAAAATTGTTGGGTTATCAAATGCAAAAAAAATGTTGGACTGTTGGGTTATATTGGGTTATCTCAGCAAAAGGTTTTTGCGTCTTTACATGTATTTGAATAGGCCGCGTCGGAGTTGGACCCGAGCTAAAGCTTCCCCTTAAGTTATGTGTCTCTCCTCTCGCGGTGACTGATTTTTTATACATCAAGAGACAGGGCTCTTTAATGAGAATAATGATAGGTGTACTTTCACCATGCACGCCTAATATAATAAGCAACGCGAAATTTGCCTACTTTCAGGAGACTGTGATACAGCTGTGAGACTCGCGTTAATGAGAATCCCATTGCTGCGCCCATCTCCTTGAGGCCGGCTGTTGCGATAAATAACTTCTTTAGACTTGACTGCCTTAGCCGCCTCTGACTTTCTTATGCACATGCTAATGATTCCAGGTCCATTGTACGTGCATTTACAAACAAACAAACAAACAAACAAACAAACAAACAAATGAACGTACAAGCAGACAGACACGAAAGTCGTCGTGACCTCGAGAAATCAAGAGCAGATAGAAATAACCCCAAGTAAAACAAACACTTCACCCAGCATTACCTGCAGCCGGTGTCGGACCACAACGCTGTCGTCATTTTGTCACTGCTTCTATTCCGAATGTTCTTTTTTTTTTTCGCACTTCTTCTGCCCGCCCAACCGCGGCGATGGCCCGCCTCGAGCACGTGGCCCTGAGCGAGCCGCGTCTCGTTCGCAGCGTCGTCGTGCGTGAAGTTCCATTGCCGGCGTACGCGCACTCGCCGAGCCGCGGTCGCCCCGCTGCAGCCCGCATGTCGGGGAAGATTCTTCGATGCCCAGTTGCTGGCACCGCGACGAAACACAAGGCCCGCGTAATGCTGGCACCACTGCCGTCGCTTCACCTCGAGGCACGCACTCGCGCTCTGCAAACATACTCGTAATACGTCTTCAGTTAGTCAGTAATCGGGCGATTCGATTTCATGTTATTAGAGAGGGGATCAATGCTGGTAGTTGGCTTTTTTATGCCAATATATTGTTCCACCGGGATATAAAATTACGTAATATATGAAATTCCTTTGACGAAGATAGGTACTCCTGTCAAAACGTTGGCCAGCCTTTCTGAGGCACCTTATCCCTGTTTATAGCATTTAATTATATCTCATATGAGATAATATTAGTAGTGATGAAGAGGCGGTGACTATAAAAAACGGTAGTCTTTGCAAAGTACGCGTGGCAAGACGTACCGATATAATGGCACCAAGAAAATATATCATGCGACAACAATCCGAGGAATTATAGCAATGATGCACTCATTATACACTTTATGCAACAACTAATTTGAAGTGTACCCTTGGTTTGACAGTGAGAGAATTGCTCCTCGCGTCGTTTAAGGAAGCGTTAAACAGCGTTCTTGGTAAGCAAAATAATCGGACTAATTCGGGGAGAACCGACAGGTCATAGTACCTGTGCGGTTTAAATATTTGGTTTTGGCTACTGCCATTGGTATATTGTAAGATTATTATTTAAGAAATATTTACATAAGCTATTTTACAAGGACGCAGCCAAATAACTTCGAATACAATATCCACACACTAGGCAAGAGACTGCAAGAATCACTAATAATCATGGCATTGGTGTATCGCGCTGGTTGTATTCGCCAATTTCAGCGCATCATCAGTTTCCATGCACCCGCCATTTGGTATTTTTTTCCGAAGTGGTGAAAGGCAGAGTGGTTTGTATGTAATTTTCTTTCTTTTTAATGAGGCAGAATCCGATCACTTCGTCCTGGCCACGAATACTCTACTGGCAGGATGGTGAGGAGATGTGGCAGCGTGATCTTCACATGAGAACACTGTCAACAGAGAGATCGCACGGCGGCATTGAAGTACATCAAATTCTACTTTTCGAGAAGTCATGCGTACAAGGAGCACCCTATTCTTTTCTGTCATTTCTAGTGAGCGCACACCGCTCAAATTTAAGAGATCTCCATTGTTCAGCTTCGGCGGCCAGTAAACGCGACGTGGGTCTGCAAATCGGACACGCGCTGCCTTGTTCTCCTTCGAAAGCTTTTGTGACTGTGACGACGGATGCACTCGAATACATACGGCGCCCTTATTCGCATCATCGAAACTGGAAAAGCTGGCTTATGCTGGTATATGCAGCAGTTTAGCTTCGTTGAATACCAGTAAGTCATATTTTGCTCATTATTTTTTTTATTTATCAACCAGATGAGGAAGTATAAGGAATAAGATGGATTTTATATGTTTTCCTTGCAGTCCGCACAGCTATAACAGAAATTCCTTTCACTTAATGTCGACAAATATAGCACGAACCGAAAGGTGGACCAATGACAGCGATATCAAATTAATATACTATTGCGCGAAGTAAGACTAATATTGTAGTTTTATGCGCAATACAATAGACTGCAGTAAACATTAGCCTACTAAAGTAAGCGCTGCTAAGCCTGAGGGCGCGGGATAACATCCCGGCCACGGCGGCCGCATCTAGATGGAGGTGAAATGCAAGAACAGCCGGTGCACCGTGCATTGGGTGCACGTTAAGGAACCCCAGGTGGTCGAAACTATTCCGGAGTGCATGCCTCATCATCATATCGCAGTTTTGGCAGCGTGAAACCTCAATAAAACAAGCAAGGGGCATTGCACTCGAAGACACATATGGACAGAGTTTAATCGGTGACCGCGGTCACAACGCTGGTGTGAGAAGCGTCGGCAGCGGGAGCGCGTGTGTTTGTCCCAAGGAGGATGTTCAGTGCTAGTACTCGGTGCACCATTTAAACTCTGCGACGCCTCGAAAAATGAGTGGATCACATGACTTCCAACACTGGGCGCCATGTTGAGCGCGTACAAGGACAGCGCGCATTAAGCCGTCAGTTTGCTCGGCTAGCCTGCTCCGATTTCCTCCAACACCAACAATGCAGCTTCAACACGCGGCGCGCAGGTGTCCCGTGTGGGCCGTCGCCCCCGAGGAAGCACGGCGGTGAAGGCGCGAATATGCCTCGAGCACCCATGCATAGATTAGTAGTAATAAAAAATATGCATTGCTTCTTCGCATTACCAGATTCTTCAGGCTACAGGACGCTGACGTCAACATGGCTCTGGCGGTGAGTTTCGGCTTCACGAAGATATTTAGCAACCAGTTCAACTGCAAGACCACGTGATAGTCTGTACTAACTACTAAAAAGAGGGACCTTCACTTATTTTGTAGTAACAAATCAAGAACGCAGAACTAGCGCTGGGAATGCGTCGATCCAATTGAATTGCCTGCGTTTGTGCACTATTTACTGGGCCCAGAGGAAAACTCAACAGACCAAATCAGAAACACAGAAGTTACTCGGATACAGCGGTTGTTATTTCCTATTAGATCCCAGCTATGTTGCATAATCCACAAGTTACGCAGGAAGGCAAGACCGTCCCGTGTGCTTTTCAAACGTACGTCGATACTAAATTCATCCCCTTTCTTTTTGATCGTACAATTTTGCACCTCTTCCCGCGGGAATTACGAAAGAAATCCAGCAAGTGAAACCGCTTTCCACGCCATATTTACGTCCCTCCTGGGCAAATAAGCCACGTCAGTAGAATGAATGCCAGCGCACACCAAACCCTACCATGAATCGAGCTTCTCGTTGATATATTTGCTCCTTCGAAATACTGAGCCAGCAGCGCGGAGAAAAAAACAAAACAAGGGAAAACCTGAAAAATCAGAGAAGAGGCGGGGGACCGCGTGGCGAGCCACGACAGACCTCGCAGCTCCGCTAACCTTCGACGAGAGCAACTGGAGCAGTGCACGACGTTCGCAGAAATCGCTGTTTTACGCGACATCGCATGAATCGCGACTTTCTCTTCGATTTTCTTCAACGTCCATTAAGCTCCACGAACAGGGCTGCGAGGTGAATGGAGGAGGTGGTGTTTGAAGGGAGGCGGCGAGGGCCCAATATTGGCTGAAATTTCTCAAGCTCGGTTTTCGGTCGCGTTGCGAGGAGGTCATCCGTTTGCCCTCGCGACAGGTCGGACGCAGACGCCGGCGCCCATGGCTGGACACCACCGACGGCTGAGGAATGTGTCGCTGCTGTCGAGGTGACAATTTCTGAGGGGGCTATAAGCGCAAAGGGAGAACGCGCGGGGACAGAGCCTGCTGAAGCCGCGTTGGGTCGCCTTGAACGCGCGCCTTCACAAACGGCCGCCCTCGGGGGAGTGCGATATTGGACGGCGCAGGTTGTGATTTGTCACACGTGCACCGGCGTCGTCATCGCGAATTCCGCGGAGCTGCTCCGCCGGTGTCAGCGAGCTCGGTGCGCCAAGCGCTGCCGCTACCCGGCACTCGACATGAAAGCGGGCGTGCTGCACGCCAAACTATTGGACGCTGGCTCCTGTGTTTGGTGCTATCGATAATTGCGTGAACGAAGCCCGTTAGAGTAATGTATGCGAGCTACTAAAACGAAGCTTCGAGGGCTGTGCTATTGACCCCTAAGAGTAAACAGTACGATTGATTTATAATCCTTTGCTACAGTTGCCGGGTCCAGGCGGTCATAAATCCCACAGGTATACCATATAAGCGATTTGTACATGGATGTTATTTTCTCTTTCCCTGCAAATTAGTTTTAAAGAAGACAGCAAATTTGTATACAGTAATATCGACTTTAGTTAATCGGTTGATTTCACAATTTTAGCTTGCTCATAATTCCATTTCTTTGACTCTGTGGTGCATATCTGTACGTGGCAGTCAACCACGACGCCTCCTCGTGCGCACGTAGCGTTCCGCACTCGTTCTATGATTCATCATCATCATCATCATCATCATCATCAGCAGCAGCAGCAGCAGCAGCAGCAGCAGCAGCAGCAGCAGCAGCAGCAGCAGCAGCAGCAGCAGCCTGGTTACGCCTACTGCAGGGCAAAGGCCTCTCCCAGAATTCTCCAACAACCCCGGTCATGTACTAATTGTGGCGATGTGGTCCTTGCAAACTTCTTAATCTCATCCGCCCACCTAACTTTCTGCCGCCCCCTGCTACGCTTCCCTTCCTTTGGAATCCAGTCCGTAACCCTTAATGACCATCGGTTATGTTCCCTCCTCATTATATGTCCTGCCCATGCCCATTTCTTTTTCTTGATTTCAACGTTCTATGATTGGCTGAGGTCAACAGCGATTTCTACGGCCTTACATACATACATACATACATACATACATACATACATACATACATACATACATACATACATACATACATACATACATACATACATACATACATACATACATACATACATACATAAATACATACATACATACATACATACATACATACATACATACATACATACATACATACATACATACATACATACATACATACATACATACATACATACAGAGAACGTTATCGAATTCTATTTAGTGCATCGCAAGTCGTTGCCAAATATGTCCCATCCACGTGTCATTTGAAAGCACGCGTCTGTAAAAGTCTAGCGTCCGCTATCGAGGTGCGCTCTAAACATCTATACAGAACGAATAGAATGATCCTCGCGAAAGGGCAGTCGTAGATAAGACCTTTCGTTTTGGCTGTCCCAAAAACTTGACTGAGCTTTCACTTTTTTTGTCAATCCTGAAGGAATGTTTTTTCGTTTTCACTTTCTCATTGAAGTGACTACTGCCATAGGGCGCATCCTCCTGAATGTGTTATCCCCACAGGCGTCAGTGTGCTTGGGGGAACACTTCCCTAGGCAGAGCCGAGCGATACAAACACGAAATCGAGGAAATGGGTAGCTGTACACAGTAAGGAAAGAAGATATAAACAAAACGGAGAACAGGTGGGGCAGGAGAGAATTTTCTTTGTGTTCGACATTGTAGCCGCAACAAGCATAAAAAAACGTGTAAATTCTTTTAAGATTAAATGATTGATTAACACAAACAACGTTTATTAGCGACTGCGAATAAACGCCCTAGAGGGGTAAAAGTAAAGAGCTTATTGGCATGGGACATCACTTCGTTTCAAAGGCAGTGCTCATAAACTTATCCACTCTATATATCTACCACGGATCATAGACCAGCTGTAGGACCACATCGCTGCACGACAAATGAAGAAATTCAAGGAGACACGAAATGGCCTAAGTTCAAATCACCAGGAATAAGGAAGCCTCACCATGAACAACGGCTGATGAAAATAAAGGAGACAGTATGGGAGGCAAGGGTTCCCCGGCACCGATATCGCTGCAACATCGATATTGAACGGAGGAAAACAAAAACAATAATACGCTGTCGCGCAAGTAAATAGAAATACCAAAACGGAGCACGGAATAGCGAGACCCCAGAAATACCTGCTGGAAAACTACTATTATTGCTGCACCAAGTATAACGGCAACCCTTGACGGTGCTCTCTCTCTCTCTCTTCCCGTTATGGTGCTCGACAGCCTCTCCAGCTGTGTAATTCTCTGCCTCGGTGATCTCCTCAAGCGTGTTGTGTACGCTCAACTCGAGGAGCCTGTGGGTTGGCGTGTACTGGGGTACTCCCACCTTGAACACCCTGCGGATCGCCATGTTCAACTTGTTGGTTTCGCTCCTGTTCCAGTCGGCGTACGCGGCGACGTACGCGGCGACGTACGCTATGTGGCTCAGCGCGTACGCCTGTATCAGCCTCGTAACGTTGTGTTCCTTCGTGCCTTTCCACTTGTTCGCGACCGCCGTACGAGGTGTGAGGCGGCGGCCATTTTCTTCTGCAGTCGGGCAACCAGCTCGCGTTTGGCACCGTTCGCTTCCAGCCTCAGGCCGAGCAATCGCAACTTGGACACCATCGGTATTCGGGTACCCTCCCTCGTCGTGACGGGGACGCCCAAACGACGGGCGTCTAACACGCCGTGTGGAAGGGGTCCTTTCTTGTGCGGCCTGTGGAGCAGGATCTCCGACTTGTCGGGTGAGCAGACGAGTCCCGTGTCCTTGAGGTGCCGCTCTACCTCCCGGACGGCCCGCTGCAGTCGGTCTTGCATTTCGCCGACGCTCGTGTTCTCAGTAGTCCACACCGTCACGTCATCTGCGTATATCGTATGATTGATGCCCTCTATCGCGTCAAGACGCTTCGGCAGGCCGACCATGACGAAGTTGAAAAGTATGGGGGAGAGTACGGAGCCCTGCGGCGTTCCCGCACCAACCATTCGGACCGTTCGTGGCGGGGCCCCGTCGATTTTGACCGTCGCCTCGCGCCCATTCAGGAATCTGCTAACATATCGGTGGAACCTCACCCCGAGATCGAGTCGGCTGATCTTCTCCATTATGGCCATGTGCTTCACAGTGTCGAAGGCGCTCTTGAGGTCTAGCCCGAGCAGGGCACGCACGTGCGTGCTTGGAGCGTTCACGAGCTGTTCCTTGAGCTGCAGCATGGTGTCCTGCGTGGAAGTCCCTTCCGGAAACCGATGATGTGGGTGCCGAACGCGTCCTGCTTCTCGAGCAGCGTCGTCACCCCGTTGAGGCAGGCATGCTTCATCACTTTCCAGACGCAGGACGTGAGGGAGATCGGCCACATGTTTCAGACCTCCAGCGGTTTGCCCGGCTTTGGTATCAGTATAACGTCCGCGGTCTTCCACTGTTGCGCAATTCGGCCCGCCTTCCAGCATGCGTTGATGTACTCGCACAGTTTCTCGATGGCGTCATCGTTTAGGTTCCTCAGGATTTTGTGGGTTATCCTGTGAGGACCGGGCGCCGAGTTGGTCTTCAGTAGTTGGAGGACCGTTATAATTTCCTGCACGGGAAAGTCGGCGTCCAGCTCCTCGTTGGGAGCCCCGCGGTACTCTGGGTGACTCTGCCCTTCAGAGCGAGCGAGGTGCGTCTACAGGATCTCTTCCGCGAAGACCTGAGGTTCTTGTGTCGCAGCTTGGCCATTCTGTTGCTTTCAGGGTCGAGCAGGTGCATGGGAATCTTCCAAATGCGTCCAGCGCTCATGTTCCCGTTCATCGTGTAGCACAGCTCCTGCCATTCTTGCTCGCAAAGGCGGGCGCAATGCGTCTCGATCTCCTGGTTAACTTCGGCGATCTTCTTGCGTATCTTCCTGTTGACTTTTTGCCTACTCGCTCTCCGTTGCATGGATTTTTTGGCCGCAACGAGATGTGCCGGCCGGCTGTTCACTCTGGACGGTTGGGTAGCGCCGTCATCCCCGGCTCCGCGGGATCTGTCTGCCTCTTCTTTGGGGGGTTCTTGTCGCCAGTCCATCCATTCGATCTCATCGGTGGCTTACTCTACGTCCGAGAGTAGTTCTCAGCACAATTCGCTGATGCCTTCGATTGGGCCCTCCTTCTTGTCTTGTTCACTATTTTACCGGAATCTGTCCGAGTCTACAATTCTGGCCTTTCGGCAGAAGTCCTCCTCGCTTTCATCCTCTCCCACGATCGCGCACAGTATCCTGTGGTCACTCCTCAAGTACTCGAAGGAGTTTGACCAAGTGACCCCGCCCGCGCCTCACCAGACGGAGCACTCCGTCGCGGCACACTCCCTGTCCGATCCTGGTGTGCGACGCCGGTTCGTTGAGTACAGTCAGGCCGAGCTCGTCTATCAGTCCGGCTAGCCTCTTCCCTTTCGGAGAGTCGGCTCCGTATCCCCATAATCCCCAGCAGAACATAAGTAAATGTATTACTCGGTGGAGCATTTTGTCTTATCTTGCTGTTGTAAATAAGCTGTTGATATTTTCCCTTCCTGAACTGTAACTAATGCGGATGAGAATGTCGGACTTTCTTCAGAAGGCCTCTTACTCGTGTGCGCTTTGCCATCATTGTCACAGAAAATTGTCTATGAGTATAGAATGTAATATCAACGTCAATTGAGCACTATAGCGCTGCTAATTGAGAAAAGAAATCTTTCTGACAACTTCGAGAGCGGCACTTTATAATTACTTCTCCGAGCGAAAAAGAAAAGAGAAACTGCACATGGGACAAGCATGAACTGCCAAATAAAATTGCAACCTGCTCTGCATGAGCACTAGCTACTTGCACCTACCTGCTGCTAAATGTTTTGTGTTTTGAGGCTTTGACAGGGTGCTTGACGACTTGACCTTCTCGGGTGTATTGTTGACAGAGTCGATTATATTTGACACTGCTTTACATAGGCGCCAACTACGGGGGGTCTACGGGGCCCGAGCCCTCTCCAGAGTTTTGCGGAGAGGGCAGAGCTCTTCCCGCCTCCCCCGCCCCTCCCCCCCACCTTACACACACGTGCCTAAAGTGTCATTACCAGAGTTTTGTCACCCAAATGATTTGAAGTTTCTTTTGACTTGCCTCGACATTTCCACTTAAAATTTTATTGTGGCTTTTATTGTTACTGCATCATTGTCGGCGCGGACGTGCACGGCTTTTAATTCATACTTTCGTTTTATTTCTGCAAATCCTGACAATAGGAGGACACGCGCATTAGAAGCACTAGCGGCGGCTGCCTCATCCGCATTTTCTCTATTCAACATTGTTTTAAATTTTCACTGTAAACACCATGCATATAAGCACCATGCACCACAATATATTTATATATAGACAGAGGACAAAGTTTATTATTTTTTTGAAGAAGGAGGTAGCCAAGTAAAAATTATTTCTAAAGGTGTGGATAGCCAAGGCCTAGCGAATGAACATGTTGCTGTATGTTCTTCTCACTTCAAGTTGCTTTGCGTAATTTTTTGACCCTAAATAAAAAGAGCACCTTCCAGACTTCAGTGACCCTTCTGGCACAGTCTTTTATCAACGGCGTGAAATGCACGTAAATTATGCGTGTCTGAGTATTGCTTCTCCTTTCCAGTAAGCAATGATAACTACTCATGAAAAAGAAAAGAAAGAAAGAAAGCTAATACATCACAACATTTATTAGGGATGGAAACATTGTCACTCGCACGCAGAGGTCATATATATAAGCAGGGTGTCCCAGTTCACAATCATGCACTCCGTTAAAAAAAAAGGAGCATTTGCGTTGCTCGAAGACAACTTATTGCAGATTTTTTTTCCGCTGCAGTGGAGTAGCTGCCGGTAATTTTTTCATTACCGAGATTTAATTCGGTAATTCTAACCAATTATCTAAATCGAGACGTACTATCCTAATTTTCAAATTGTCAATGAGGAATTTGTAGGCACATCCAAGGGACATATAACTGCGGTATTTTCAGCGACGTACTAAATGCGAGCTAATTTTTACCGACTGCTAAATAAACCATACCAAATATTAAAAACACCACGCGACTGCGCTACCACCCGCACCATAAGCAGCGCCCTCGAACAAGCTTCCTCTGAGTCAGGCACAACGAAATAAAGGAAATAAAGAAAAATTTCGTGATCGAGCTGGTGCCTTATCTGCCGCGTTCCGGCTGAAGTAATGCATTGCTTTTGGTGTTAGTTGGCAACACACTGTTATAGCTGTTGTCTTAGCGTAGATAAAGCTCACGGATGGTTTTTTTTTATCTTTTTTGCCACAGAACCTATTACTACAAAAGTCAATTGACAAAGTCATTGCAAAGGTTTAATGGTGCGTTTTGTTTGGTCCCAGTCGCCATGTCTTTCTGTAATAAGGAGAAGGGAAACATGATCCTTGCCTTGGGAGCTGCAAATGGCAACAACAGGAAGGCAAAAATATATAAAAGTCATGGAAGTGTGGCGGTAGACCAAACGCATCGACTATCATCAGAAATTAAGGAAACCTAAGACATACCGGCCGTTCCAAGAAACAGCGGCGGAGGACCCCATCTTTGAGTCCCTGCCTACGCACGGATGTTCCAGCATTTATGGCCTCAAACCCTCATGCTAGCGTGCGAGCCGTAACCGCGCAGGTACCAATTTCCAAGTAATCAATTTGGCTGATTCTAAATGGCGGCATTTTGCTCTTATCACTTTAACCAGCACAAATGCCTGGAAGATAGGGACCTGTAAAATTGTCTAGATTTCTTGAATTGAGTACTCACAAAAGCCGATGAGTCACCTGTCTTTTTGAGCAACATCGTGTGCACAGATGAAGTCAATTTTTGCAGAAACGGGCATGTAAATTTGCATAATGCACGCTATCGGAGGGACTCCAGTCCACGCTGGGTAAGGCGCACTCGGCACCAGTACCAGTGGTCGTTCAATGTTAGGTTGGGAATTTAAGCAGTCGCTATAATCGGTCCCACCTTCTTCGATCATACACTGACTGGACAACCTTAGGTGCACGAAATCCTTGAAGGAGTGCTGGATGAGTTTCTCAGCGAAGTCCCGCGGTCACCTCTTGCATTTCTGTAGTATCAGCAAGGTGGAGCACCAGCACACAGCAGTAGCCGAGAACGAAACTGGCTGGATGTGACTTTTCATGCTCAATAGATTGGAAGGCACGGGCCTGTAATCACCTGACCTCTCTCCATTCAATTGCTTTCTTTGAGGTTACGTGAAAGATCGTGTTTACATGGTCGAGACGGATGTTAGATGAATTCAATGTAAAGGTAACGTATGTCCGCCGCAGAGTTCCAGTGTCGGTCATCAAGAAAACCATAGAAGATGCGATAAAGCGCACTCAATAATGCGTAGCTGCAGAAGGAGACCTATTCGAACACGTCCTCTGGGCAGCAGCTGGCGCTCAACAGCGCTTACGAATTCATAGATAATTAGGGCACACTGAAATATGACGGTTTTGAATGCATAAGCCATTCGATCCTTGCCCAAAGGAAAAACTGGCCGCTCGAAGAAATTTGCGTGCATTCGCAGGCTTCTTTCACGCTCGGAAAAACACTTTTATGTAGCGCGTTTCGAGCAACAGAAAGCTGTATCGGGAGTTTTTCATGCTGCTCTGCAAGTTTCTCACTGACACTTTTCATCTTAATATAATAGTTGAGAAGTTGATTAAATGATTCAGCGTAATTATCGAATTAAGTGTAACGAAAAAATAATCTGTTTATTTCCAAGCGACGGCAAACATTACCTTGTTTCTGTCCAGCTATGTGGCATTTGCATATTTTTAATGTTTGGCTCAAGTTTCGTGAGACACCCTGTATATACGGGGTTCGGAAAGCTGGCCGCACCCCATGCTCCCCCGAAAAAATTAAAACTTTCCGCCTATGTTGCTTTATGAAAGCAAGCAGAGCAATATGGCTTATATTTAAAATTCTAATTCCCTGCAACCACCAGTGGACGAGGAAAACACAAAGATGCAATGAACACTGGTATTTTAAAGCTACCATCATGAAATTGATGTTCAACAGGCAGAGAAGTAAGAGGAGGCCGAATGATTTCTGGAACACGGTGACAGCATGCGCCTGTCGCGGCAAGGAGGAAAGCCGCATATATTTGCCTAGATGAGCAAGGCGATACCAGGCAGTGCCGCGATACACTTGAGCAGTCTCCGAATACATCTACCGTATCTATTATACAGTAAAAAGTAATTTCATCTACTATCTTTCGTCCTAATGATAAGACACGAATGTTGTTCACATCCATCAATCGAAAAGTCGACAAACCATTTGAGCAAATGGTCTTTCTGCTCGCACAGGTATTCTAGTTCTTGCCTTACTATTTGTGTGCCACCCATTGAGTCAGTTCTGCCAGGTAGTCAGTCAGGCAGTGCCTTTACAGGTATGATTATCCGATGAGCAGCGACTCTCAAGGGCAAATATTTCGCAGGCGGCTTCATAAATCGTGAAACCTGCATGCCATGTACATAGTGCCAGCATTTTTGTTTTCATTATTTTGTACGGGATTATTGAATTTATTGAAGCCGTTTCTGGTGAAACAGGGCCGTATAGGAAATTATCTCAACTTGCCAGGCGGCGGGCTTTGTATCGTCAATAGCTTTCAACACCGTGGACGCTAAAATGCATCGAAAAAGGCAACTGGAGTTTTAGCTCAGGGAGTGCGCAGTCTGTAGGCACAAGCCGAATCAAGTGGCATTCAAGAATTTGCATGTATGGCCAGATGGAGCCGGGCCGCTCTAGCCAGTACACCGGCTGGGTCCCCGGCGGGAACAGAACGCTCGTGGCGCTCCTCTGCTCTCAAACGGTCATCACGCGGCGGCTCGTGAAGCGGCTTCGTTAGAAGCGCGTCTGTGAGCTCGGCGGAAACGTTGCTTAGCGCAGTCATCAGAAACTGTGCGCTACTTCGGGAAATAAAGAAGTAGGTGGTTCTTTCCTTTATGCAATATAAGCGCCGGTCGCTGCATATTCAGCTGCTGTGAACGTCTTATTCGGTGCACGTTATAACTCCTAGGGCGTCTTCAAAACACGAAATCGTGGAACTCGCGGAATGGAAGCCCACGTGCGTACCTCGATGTTACACGGCCACTTTTACAAGCACGAAGCGCTCAGCTCGGCCTAAGCAGTGGTAGGGTATATTTAATTTTACGGGCAACGCCGTGACTTAAATGTATTTGTTCTTGTTCGTTCTTTAACTGAAACTGAAATTATGAGCTACGAAATAGACTAAACGTGTCCGCTATTCCATAAAAAATTAGAACGATCCTCATAAAATTTACACCGTAGCGTGAAAAGTCGAACGAGCTCTCCTTCGTCCGCCTTTCACTACCGTCAACCTTTGTAAGATAAAAACGGGCTGAGCATTCCCAGGCAGAGGAGATTCCCTGGGCTGCGCAGAAATCATTCTTCTTTTTCAATATACAATTGCTTGCTTCCACGCTGTGGTTAAATGTTCTGATAAATATGGAATTCAAAGGACGGTGCCACACTCAATGGCTTCATTGGGACCTCCTGTCAAGGTTATATCATGTGAGGAGTCTCTATATGACAGTAACATAAAGCAAAATCATGTATTAACATAATGATGTAGAAAAAAACATCGGAGAGAACAAGTTCAGCGACAATATACGAAAGCCAGAGCAAGACATCATACACAGCAGAATGACGTGTAGTAGAAAGGAAAGACCTTCGGCATGGTGGGCGTGAGGCCAGCGATTACTTAGTAAAGTGTAGCTCTGCCCTACGCTATCAGTACAGTATACATGTATACTGCGTACGCCGCTGTGGAAGGACAAAATGCTCGTTGTCAGGGACAATTTTGGGGTCGTATGCGATGTGTTTAATCAAGCTTTCTTTGACAGAGTGGATCACCCCAAATATAAGGCGCACCACGTTGCACGAACTGAACCCTTCGCTACAATTCCTACTTCCACCACGGCTTCACCGACGTGAGGCATCGCTTCTATACCAGCTGTGGTTGGGAGTGGCTTTCACGAAGGCGTACACTACTTTGATTGGAATGGCCGACATTGCTGCGTGCGACGTCTGCGGCATGGAAGAGAACATTGAACATTTATTACACCATTGTCATCGATTTAAATCGGAAAGATAAACATTATCTATCGCATTCCGACGACTGCACGATCGGCCGTTGTCTGTGCAGGTGCTAGTTAAAGACCGTCTCCATCGCTCGTCTGCCCACAAAGCAATGAAGGCACTTTTGTCTTTCTCGAGGGCGACTGGCCTGTGTTAAGGTCTTTGAATCGCTCAGGCCCACCACATGAGTGTACGAGCTAACCGCGGTTTTGCTCCCCCTCCCCTCCCTCACTCTATTTTTTGATCCCCTCTTTCCCATCCTCCAGAGTAGGGTAGCCAACCAGGCGTTTTTCTGGTTAACATCCCTGTCTTGTCTCCTCTTTATTTGCTCCTCCTGCTGACTGTCGGTTACAGAATAACATGGGACTGCTTCCTACGATGTGTCTTTTAAAGATCAGTTCAGAATTTCTAGATGTGTGCAGTTAGAATCTCATAACTGCTATTCATAGTAACTGAGTTAGGAAATGAAGCAGTCACTGGTGTCTGCGATTTCTTTCTTTCATCCAGAAATTCGGCCCGAATAAAAACAGAGATAAAAAAGTAACAATCTACAGCCGCGTTTCTACTCATATTTCAGCTGTTGCATATGTATCAAAATAGATAAAATCATAACGACACGCTTATAATTTTCGACGATGCACAACTTTACTAAAAAAATTCTTATAATGTCACATACCCTTCTGCAATATTTGGATGATACCCTTCTACGAATACATTTGTAATTCATACCACTAAAGTACTGAAACCACCTTATCGTAGTTCATGCGCTTCCTTTGGAGATTCACTTTCTTTTCTGCGATAAAAATATTGCGCACAGAATAACCCCTACTTAATCTAGTCGCGCAATCGTAACGCGTACTTGTCGTTCTGAATAACTGCACCATTCTAGACTGCCTGGAACTTTATCACGTTTTTGAAATTTCAAGCATCCATATTACAAGTTAGAGTAAACGGTGTGTCCATGTAAAATTATTATGAAATATTATGAAAACGTTATACATTATTATTATTAAAACATTATGAAAACGTTGGAGGATAATGTTACAGAGCGTGGGAACTCTGTTGTGCAAGCATGCACTTGCGCATTCCAATACATGTAAAAATCAGAAACTCTCGCACGAGAAAACCGCTGCAATAACTCCAGTGAAATGTGTTTTTGAGAGAAAGCTAATTTATCACGACTCTGGAAAGCGTAATTTTGATTTAGAACGTCACACTTTTGACTAAAATTGCTGAACCTCAGCGAGCTTAACACATAAATTGAAGCACGAAATTTACGAATTCGCAACTCTGCACCAAAGCCCGATATCGCAGTGCTGTGCACTGCGTCTGTTAAAGTAAACTTGAAATATGAGCTTACATCTTACAGCTTGCAAGAAGTTGTAACAGTGTTTATGGGGAGTGCGCAGAAGTCCTAGTCATAAATTAGTGGAATAACTCAGCGCGACTTATAACATTTTGTCCGCTTGAGATGTCTGAATAGGTAGAGTTTACAAAATTGAGATATCATTACTGTTACTGAGTTACAGAGTTGACAACTCGGTACTTGTTTCTATTTTATTTTCTTGTGGTCTGCAGCAATTTCTTATTGTAAAAAAAATTGTTGCAAAAAAATTGACTCCCGAAATAAAAGAATATGCTTGCCAAGCACTGGCTCTTAATTTTTTTTTAAGCGCAACAAACTTCTTCAAATCCGATGAAGTGAATGCGGAGCAAGAACATTTCATCATTACCATATATTCAGTTACGAGCTTTTCTGCTAGGGCTTTCCCTTAAGGCCGTACTGTAGCTTAATATACCAGCCGGGATATGTCGTTCTTTGTGAAATTCTAATATAGGAACTAGTTTGAAACAAAACTCCTTTCTACTTCTTGCAGATCTTATGTGTGTTACGTGTATCGGTACCTGTGCTGCAGGAGCGTCTCTGATTGCAAGAGTAAAATGAAAAAAAAAAGATAGCACTGCTTTATGACTCAGGCGGAAACGGGCCGTTAGTACTCGGAATTACTGCTTTTATTGACTGCCGTCCACTAGAGCAGTTTACTGGGTTGCGATATCGATAGATGGCCAAAAATACGGCTGCAGGAAATAGCCCCCCTTAAGAATAAATGCGAAACAACCAATCAACACCAGTCATAACAAAAAAAATTTCCCTTAAGCGATTGGGAAGCGAAACCCACATTACCGTGGTGTTCCTTCACAACGGTCCGACTGATGACGCCTCTGCAGGGGCTTCTTCGAAAGGAGTCCGGCAATAAAGCAAGCAGCACGAGCAAGGCAGCGAGCTAGGCCCGAAGATGTCGTCTCTCCCGTTGCCGCCACCAACAGACATGTTATACAACGAGGGAGCATCCGGTGCGCAACGCTTGAACTGGGCTTCCTGCGGGCCGACTGTTCATTTTTTCTTTCTGTTTGCCATCTTTCTATATTTTTTACTTTTTTTTGCTCCCGGCTTTCTATAAGTTTCGTGAAGGAGTAAGCCTGTTTGATTTCCTGTCCGCATTGAACGTTAACAATCTTTTTTCTTCCCCCCCCCCCCTGCTGATATGGCGCAAAATGTGCGGGGACTGTAGGGTAGCAAACAGGACTCAGTCTGTTTAACGTCCCTGCCTTTCCTTCGTCCCTTGTTTCTCTTCCTTTTTCTCAGTGCGTGGGCACACGACGACGGCAGCAAACATGGCTCGGAAAACACGAGCGACACAAATAGAAAGAAAGAAAGAAAGACTGTCGGCTAAACGGTCTAGCGAAAGCCGAAAGCAGCACTTTCGCGAACTTTTGTGAGCTTGGAAATATTGGGAAGACGAGAATAAAAAAGCGAAAAAAATTAAGCTTGTCGGCAACGGATCGAAGAACCCATTAGTGGGACATGTGCGTGTGTGTGCTTAGTTTTACCGGCAGTAATTTGGCGCTTTTTATAATGCCAGGTATTAGTTTAGCCAGAAGCGAGTGGTCAAAACAGCACTTGAAAACAGCTCGAAGAGAAGTCAGTGGATTAAGAAAACTAAACAAAAAGCAAGAATGGCGACGAGGATACGGAGAAAGCTTCGGGTTGTGTAAACGCACATTTAAAGGATGAGATTCGGCTAAACAGGCGGCATGAAAGAACCTGAGGCGCTCACAAAGCTGAACTAAGACAGCTCATGTGGCTTGCCAACAAATTGCGTGCTACCGTGCATGATCTCAGTGTACGCTGTATAATATTTTATACTCTTGAATGTGAAAAACTTGTAAATATGTCTATAACTCGCATCCTTACACCCCCCTTTTTGGTGCAAGTGTGTGAGTTATAAAAAGATTTAGGGTGTGAGATATAGACACCCTTTATTCATTTTAAAGGGTGTAAGTTAGTTTACAGTGTATAGTTACCTGTGTTCTATGTGTGGCCCCAGATTGACTTCTAACGTGCGTGTTTTGATGTGCGCGTGGGTATAAATTGATCTGAGAGGGAAAGGCACATTCAGAGTGCTTGATGCTTGGCGCACTTAAGCTCGCACGCTCTTATCTTCACGCCGCGACGGTGGCCTTTCAGTTGGTAGCAATATTTTAAACATTCGCTTATAGACAATGGTGCGAGCCCTGTCAGCAAACTATACACTGGAAATTGATCGTACTGGACGGCCTTCCTCGAACATTGCCACCGTATGAAGTGATCCTTATAAACGTTGGCGCCTTGGTTCGCCGTTTGTATCATCATCATCATCATTACAATCGTCATCATCAGCCTGTTTCATGTCCACTACACGACGAAGGCCTCTCCTTACGATCTCCAATTACCCCTGTCTGGCGCCAAGTAATTCCAACTAGCGCCCGCGAATTTCCTAACTTCATCGTTCCACCTTGCCTTCGGCCGTCCTAGACTGCATTTCCCTTATCTTGGATACCCATTCTGTGACTCTAATGGTCCACCGGTTATCCAACCCACGCATTACATATCCTGCCCAGCTCCATTTTGTCTCTTAAGATCAATTAAAATACCGGCTATCTTTGTTCGCTCTCTGATCCACACCGCTGTCTTCCTGTTTCTCAACGTTACGCCTAACATTGTTTAGTTCCATAGCTCTTTGCGTGTTCCTTAACTTGTCCTCAAGCTACTTTGTCAGTCTCCAAGTCTCTGCCCCATATATCAGCACTGGTAAAATGCACTGATTGGACACCTTCCTTTTCAATGCTAATGGTAAGCTTCCAGTCAGGAGCCGACAATATCTGCCGTATGCGATCCAACCCATTTTTATTCTTCTATGAATTTCCTTCTCATGACCAGGGTTCGCTGTGATTAATGGACCTACGTAACAGTACTCCTTCACATATTCTATAGGCTGACTGGAGATATTGAACTATAGTTCCCTTGCCCGGTTTATTATCATTATCTTTGTCTTCTGCGTATTAATCGTCAACCCCGCTCTCACATTCTGTCTGTTAAGGTCCTCAATCATTTTTTGTAATTCATCTGCATTGTTGCTCAATAGAACAATGTCATCGGCAAGCCGATGATTACTGACATATTCGCCGTCGATCCTTACTCCTAAGCCTTCTAAGTTTAATAGCTTGAATGCTTCTTCCAAGATGCGCCGTGGTTGCTCAATGCCTATGGTGTTGGACTGCTGAGCACGAGGTCGCGGGATCGAATCCCGGCCACAGCGGCTGCATTTCGATGGGGGAGAAATGCGAAAACACCTGTGTACTTAGATTTAGGTGCACGTTAAAGAACCCCAGGTGGTCGAAATATCCGCAGTCCTCCACTACGGCGTGCCTCATAATCAGAAAGTGGTTTTGGCACGTAAAACCTCCATAATTTGTGTTCTTCCAAGCACGCACTGAATAGCACTGGAGAGATTGTGTCTCCCTGTCTGACCCTTTTCTTTATAGATATCTTCCTGCTTTCCTTGTGTAGAATTAGGGTAGCTGTAGAACGTCTGTAGAAATTTTTCAAGGTATTTACGCAAGCGGTTTGTACTCCTTGATTACGCAATGCCTCTATGACTGCTGGTATTTCTACTGAATCAAATGCCAGTTCGTAATCTATGAAAGCAATATAGAGAGGCTTATTGTACTCTGTGGATTTCTCGATAACGTGATTAGTGACATGGATGTGATCCATAGTAGATTATCTCTTCCTGAAGCCAGCCTGTTCCCCTGGTTTACTAAAGTCGCGTGTTGCCCTTATTCTATTGGAGAATATTTTGGTGAATATTTTATTTAATACTGGGAGTAAGCTAATGGGCTTATAATTTTTCAATTCTTTAACGTCTCTCTTTTTATGGAATAGTATAATGCTTGCATTCTTCCAGTTTTCTGGGACCCTTCCAGTCGATAGACACTTCGTATAAAGAGCCGCCAGTTTTCCAAGCATTATGCCTCCTCAATCTTTGATTAAATCGACTGTTATTCCATCTTCTCCTGCCGCTCTTCCTCGTTTCATGTCTTGCAAGGCCCTCCTGACCTCATCGCTAGGTATAGGAGGAGTTTCTGTGTCCTGTTCAGTAGTGTTTCTCATTGAGGTATCCTGACTCCTCAGGGTACTGTACAGGTCAGTATAGAATTTTTCCTCTGCTTTTACTATATCTTCGAGATTGCTCATGATATTACCCTGCTTATCTTTCAGTGCATACATTTTGGTTTGTCCTATGCCAAAATTCCTTCTCACTGATTTGAGGCTGTGTCCATTTTTTCACGGCTTGTTCAGTATTTCCCATGTTATAATTTCGAATATCAATTATTTCGCCTTTTTGATCAGTTTTGACAGTTCTGCGAATTCTACTTTATCTCTTGAGTTGGACACTTTCATTCTTTGTCGTTTCTTTATTAGGTCTTTAGTTACTTGGTACAGCTTGCGTACTGACTGCCTTGGTGCCTTGTCTCCCACTTCAATTGCTGCCTCTGAAGCCAGGCTAGATACGGCTTCATTCATTACCTCAATGTCATCAGCATCTCTCTGTTCCAAGGCCGCATATTTGTTCGGAAGTACCAGCCTGAATTTGTCTGCTTTTAACCTTACTGCCTCTAGGTTGCCCTGTTTCTTCTCGACTAATTTTACTCTTTCTCTCTTCAAATTGAGGTGAATCCTAGCCCTCACTAACCTACGATCACTGTACTTTACCCTACCTATCACTTCTACATCCTTCACTATGCTGGGATCAGCAGAAAGTATGAAGTCATTTTCATTTCTTGTTTCACCATTAGGGCTTTTGCAGGTCCGCTTTCTGTTGCTACACTTCTTGAAAAGGTGTTAATTATTCGAAGATTATTCCGTTCTGCGAATTCTACCAGCATCTCTACTCTAGCGTTTCTAGAATCAACGCCGTAGTTGCCAATTGCTTGTTCACCAGCCTGCTTTTTCCTGACTTTTGCATTGAAGTCGCCTATTACTACAGTATACTGAGTTTGCACTTTTCTCATCGGCTGGCACTAATAACAGAATATGACCGAGAAGACGTGGTCAGCTCCTTCGAAGAAGACATCGGAAGCTCTGCTTTAATAAAATGGTTATGCGCTTGAAGGCGCACATGTTTGTTGTTTGATTTCGTAAGTATACGCAGAGAACAGAGTCGCTCGCAGGCCCTTCGGTGAGAGTAGCACAGACATTAAGCCGATTTGTTATGTGACTTCTGTCCTGAGTGAGAGGTAATTCCGCAGGACCGCAGTAGCAGCAGCCGCGTCAGCGGTGATATTCTCGGAGAATTGGCGAAGGAAGTTTTGCGTTTAAAAGAATGCGAAATTCACCAATATATACGTGTCATTTGCGTTGAGAATCCAAGCCACGTTCTTTCACAAGTGTGGTTAAGCTCGTCAGGCCGAAATAGACGCTTAAGTACATCATATATCAATTAGGGAGTTTTAGAAGTAGTGTATCCAAGCGCCTTTTCGTATCCAGAGCCTTATGCCCTGCTTGCATTTTTAAAAATCACTTTCAGTTCTGTTGGCCACATTTTGGCGTTCTTTTATATGCCCGGTGATTCGCGTCCCCTCACTTTCGGTGCGCATAACCTAAAGCTCCTTACGGAGGCGAGAAAGCCACCGTAGCGTTAGAGTGATCGAAGGTATCATCCCACTGGAGGGGGGGCGCATTGTGGACTCGAAAAAGTGCATGAAATATTGTTTAGCGAGTACATCGGTTTCATCTATATTTCTAGGCATCGGGCTAAGAAAACAATCATAAAGACGCGACATATTAAGATGACGCTCTAACAAAGCTGTAACAGTGCAGCACAAAAGAATAACTTGTTGGTCTGTTATTCTCTGAAGCTACAAATCCCTTTAGCAGAAGGTTAATTGCCGCGGTTCCAGCTTCTTAGAATTGGGATGACTCAAGGAAATCCTGTTCCATAACTATGACGATCATCACAACCACCACAATCAGCCGCAGTTTATTTAATGTGGACTGCAGAACAAACACCGCTTCCAGAGATATCTAATTACCGCTTTCTTCCGTCAGCCAACTATATAACCGTAGGCAACAAATATTTTCGGAATTAAATTATATATATATATACATATATGTGTGTGTGTGTGCAGAGAAAGAGAGAGAGAGAGAGAGAGATAATTTTATTCTGTCACGAAAACGCTTGAAATCAACGTCCAATCATTCAATCACTGGAAGTTGCACTTCTCTGACGAAGTGAACGGTTTTCTGAGAAAAGCACGCGCACATGCGCACTGAATTCAAAACAGGGCGGAAATTGAATTCACGCTCTCGTCTTTCGACTCTGCGCTGCCGGTAACGACTTCGCTGAGGGCTGAGCACCGAAAAAAAAAACACTCAACGATCCCGGTTCGTAATTTACGACCTTGTTTACGAGCTCAGGCGGGTGATCGCTCCTTTCACTGCGTGTGCGTGTTTGCGCCATTCCAAGGCGATGCCTTGTGGCAGTGATGGCCAATTAGGCTTGCGGCGAATTTCACCTTGGTTTTCACCACCAACGACGGAGTGAGCCCTTGCCCGCGTCTACTTGCACTAACTACTGGTATTTTTGTTCCTTTTCCACGTCTCACGAAGAGCTCCCGAAGAGCTCATCAAGAATGCCCACGAAGAACTGCAGACACTTTATGCATAATGTAGGCAAGGAAGAGATACGTGAAAACAATAAACAGGATGAAACGAAATTGAAAATTCTGTTTTCCTGTGGATACCTCATATGATCACCACACAGTCTGTGAACCGAGTGTCGTTCACGAGAGCACACTATTAATATATCTGGCCAATGCAAGCAACACGTATAAGCTTAAATGCTCTGCAAGAAGACAGCAAGATAAAGTGACCCCCCTCACGTAAAGTAAAACGAAAAACGCAAGATATTGAGACAGGCTTCCTACGGCTCCTTTAGCCAGTGAAAGCCAGTCGGGACAACGGCATTGCGAACGCACATGGAACAATTGTCGTAAGTGCATCAGGGGTCTGGCAGCTCACTGAGACACCAGGCAAACAGAAAGCCTGCTTGGAGTTCCAAAGTGGCGTGAGCCATAATAGACAACAGCGGTTATCTCTCATAAGCAACATGTGACATATATCGATGGGACAAAAGACTCCTCAAAAAACGTGTCTTTGGGACCAATGCCTTCTTTTTATTTCCTGCGTCCTAGTGAAGTCTTTGGTTAGTAATCTTTTGGAATACGTAAAGAACTGAATTTCAAGGCTTGTCGCGTTTTTAATGTTCCAGCTACGGTGAAGCGGCCACCAAGTTAGTTAAGCATGACGCGTATTTAGCTTAGCGACTGCGCTTGTCTTAAAATAGCATCCTATCATAATAAAAAATTTCATGAAGACCCGTTTTGTCGGGACGAGACATTGTAGGTAGTTGAAAGTTGGACATCGACAATAAGTTTAGAAATAAAAACGCTGCCTCTCCCGTAGTCGAGAGTAGATGTAATCGTGAAATGGCTACCGGCGAAGCAGATTAGTAGGAGCTGATACTAGCCACAATGTTAAAATAGGTGTAGTGCATGTTCGCAACGGCTCACCCCACCACACCACGCCATACTCTGCACTGGTCCATAGGGACGCAATAATTTTCTGTCACTGACAGAACATCGTTGCAAGTCTCGTCTCGGTCAAACAGCAAGCCGCGGTGTGCCGGACGCGCCGCGAAACTCGCGGGCCACTGGCGTTGAAAAGAGCACAGGCAACTCTGTCCCAGCCCCAAAAGACAACAATCAAGTACACAGCACCCTGTATCTGCCTTTTGAACTACGCTATTGGAAATGACAAATAAAATTTCAGCGTAGTAGAAGTTAAAGCTTGAGTGATGTGAACAAACGTTAGGAAGAACTCGGAACCAATATTTTTGGTACCTTGCTCGGGCAGTAACTAGCCTATGTAATGCGGTCTTGACTGGTTAACCGGATAATGTCGTTTTGTTCTCGCAACTTTCCCGGATGTTCTCGTTTGAGTGCCCGGGTAACGGCTCTCGCTTTTAGCTCAAGGTCACGTAGGCGACGCCGACAACGGGAGCTAAAAGCATTTCATGCTTAAAAAGACGTTTCGGCTACCCCACGGGGGTCGGTCTTGTTCACTCTGTTATTGTTGGTGTGCAACTTTCAACTGTTAATAACATCTGACTATTTTAACATCCTAGATTAACGTATTACGCTATGAAGATGTCAAAATATTAGCTTTTAACATTTATTTGACAATATCGGTGTTGAAGTGTCATTTATTTCAAAATTATTATGCGATTATGCGACGACCGAATCAATAAGTTTAGCGTTGAGGACATTTGCGAAGAAAACTGGACAATGAATCCTCGTAATTAACAACGGCGCGCAGTGCCGGCATTACCATCATCTTGAAAAAGAACCACAAACATTGAAATAGCTTCATACAGACTGAATCTAGCAAGCTGCTATAATCAGAAAGACGACAGGAGGAACTGCTATGCTCGTCTTTCTGCCACTGACACGCACGCATGCGCATCCATTCCTAGAAGGGCTCCTGGTGAAAAGAAGAGAGCAAGAAAATGAAAAAAAGGAAGCAACGTCCGATAGTATTTGTTTTCAATTTTCGACAAATCGGCCTCACCATAGCTATATGAAGAACAAACGCCAGACAGATTTTTCGCGAGGAGGAAGATGTGGCGGGCACTTATGAATATTTAACTAAGGTAATCCACTCTGCAACGGGGCTCAAAAGAAACCGAACGACCGAAAAACAGGCGTGGGCCTGAGATGAAAATGCGGGATAAAAGCTCAAAGCTTCGAATATATAAACGACTCCCGCTTGCCTACGCGGGTACACCAGTTAAGTTTCACGCAGCAATAAACCGTGCCATTCTGCTTTCAGCGTTACTCCGAAGTAATAAAGGCAAGCGCAGGGCGCTGAGCCTTCAAAGCAAGAAAACGTGGACGTACAAGAGCTCGAAGTTGATATATATATATATATATATATATATGGATATGCACGTGAAACTTGTTCTACGCGTCCCATTCTATTTATTTATACATTTTTACATATTATCAATGGAGTAGACAAATATTTTTTATTACTGTGGAACAATAGCGCAAGATCAAGACACAGACAGAGCAGGCGAGAGAAACCACAGCGCTTGTTTGACTCGCATCCTCCGTCCGTGTCTTAATTGTGCGCTATTGTTCTACAGTTATGTACCAACAAGACCAAACTGCTCTCGTCAACTGTATTCCATTAATCGGGGCTCTCTTTTATTGGAATAAGGTGTGCCGACGCATTGTCGATTCTCGATAGTAGAGAACCGAGCCACAAGATTCGAGCTCTATTTCACAGCGAGTAACGGGAGGCTTCAAAACGGACAAGGTACAAATGTTCCCATCGGGAACTTGTTGATGTCTTGTTTCATTTCAAAAGTGATTTCATTCTGCGGCTCCTATTAGACCAGACTGTTGGCGTGGTTCACGCAAAACATCGCAAAACATCAGTACTTATAGTATACTGGCTACCGTCTGCGCAACGGAGCGCATTGCGAAACAAGTAGGCCCCTCCTCAAAGGCTATTTACTATGGAGAAGCGAGCCTTGATGAAAGCCCCTTGACGAACGTCCAATGCATGCACGCTTGCAATGACATCATTTGAGACGTGTTTCAAGCGTCATACGCTGGCAGCCATCAGCAAAACAACATGAGGTTGCTGCCTAAGTTCGTAAAAAATCGTATGTTACGTCTCTGTTGCTTTCCGTTTAGGTGCGAATATTTTCTCTGCAGAAAATATTCTCCTTCTCTACAAGCACCGTAGCGAAGGAGAAAAAGACACAAGAAAGCATCCTTATTTGTCACTACTTTTTTGAATGAATGATGCATATTTAAGATATCAGAAATCTAGGGAAAATGTACTTTACGATATTGTTACTGCTCTTTCTTTACTACTTGTATTCGTATCAAACAATCCAAATTAGTCCAGTTCAAGTTGTCATTATTCCAACTTTTTTTCCTACATTAAAAATTATTTAAAGCTCGTTACGCCTTCTACATAATATGTCACTATTGGACCTCTATTTAAACACGTACGCGAGCATGCACTAAAGCGCGCTACGGTGCAGGGTTCCTAGGAGCGTGCTTGTAATCGCCTACCTAACCGTCACATTTGAATGCCTACGGCACATTCTACGGCTGATAATTTTCCGTTATCCACGGCGCAAGTTTACACGCTGCACTGATTGCTTTCTTAGTAAATGACACAATTATTTTAGTTCTTGGTAAAGTAGCAGGAGGAGGCACCAGAGTTTGATGTAGCACATGTTTCCACGAATATATGCATTTATTCCAAGTTAATTGACTGCTTTTCCTGTTAGCTGTACTTGTTGTCGTCGTGGTTACTGATGTCAAGGGCTGGACAAAGATACCTTGAAATTGCATCCTGATGCAGATATATGATACTGAGGTGACAAATGTTACGCAAGTAAACTTCTTTCCCTACTCCTGCCTAGTTTGGCCTGGTAATATATCTGGCCTCGATAGGATGAGTCAGTAGTAGTCACAAAAAGAAAAAAAAAACTAGAACGAATTAATTTACCTACGAGGAATCGAACTTGGAACCGCAGCGCAGTGAGCGATTATATTTTTTCAGCAGGACGCCAATACTTTCTTTTATTTTTGCTCTTCTTTTTTTACAGCGAAGCTGTTAGCCTCTCGCTAGTGGGCATTTTTCGTGTCGATGTCCGTGGGCAAAAACGTGGACCGATCCCGGAGGTAGTCCATCCCGGAATGGCGAGTCAATCTTTTTTCTTACATGGTATTTATTACATCACCTATATTTAAAAAAAAGTGCTTTACGCGAGAACCGTGCAAGCACTGCCTAACACATATTGTATCCATGGTCTAGAAGGGACCTATAAATCACACTGTGCACATCATGCATCACTCAAAAACTACAAGTAGTTTCGAATTTTAAGAAGTGGCGACGACAAGCAACTTATCAAGAGCTGGTACCAGTCCGGTTGAACCTCTATTAAGTCATAAATGTCCTTCAAGTGACCACTCTTTGAGCATACTGAGATTTCAACGAAACAATGGGTTGAGCATTTTGGTCCGACCTGTGTGTTTTTCATAAGCTACGTAGTCAAATTAGAAAACAAACATCAAATGGCCCTGTTTTACTTAAAGTATTTACTGCTAGTTTTGATGAAGATGCCTAACACGATCGTTTACGGAAAGTCATATTATTTTAATCCCTACAAGTAGCGATGAAGAAAAATTACGGTCGGTAAAATGCTATAGACCAATTATACTGACGAATGTAGACTACAACATTTCTGCAAATGTCTCGTCTAATCGACTCTAGTATGCAATGTCATTACTTATTGGACTTCACCAGACGTGCGGATTAAAACACTGTTCCATACAAACCAACTTACATCTAGTCCTAACAGGGCCGCTGTCTTGTGCGCGTTTGAAAATCCGTCGTTAGGTTTGGCCTCGGCCGCGATACCGGCGCGGCCTAGGACGACCGCGCGAGGCGAAACCCGGCTTTTCGAACGCGCACGAGACAGCGGCCCTGCTCTTCGGTATTTTTCGTCCCACTAGGATTCCGTTCCATTGCTTCAGGTCGATTTGGCAAAAGCATTTGACCGAGCGAACCACGCCTTCCTTTTCAAATTGTTAGAAAAGTGTTGGCTCCGTTCTTTACAGAGATGTCCGCATGTGCTACACTAAGTGTTCTACCAGTATCATTGTTAATGGTAATCTGTCCGATCGGGTGCCTATTCTTTCCTCCGCAACACAAGGGTTGTCTGTTATCGTCACTCCTATTTGCCCTTTATTTACAGCCATTGTGTATAAGCATTCTAAAGTGCAGTGACATTCATGGTTTTAGCATTCTTGAGCATCGAACTCAAAGCATTGACTTACGCAGATGAGCTTGCCTTTTTCTGCTCAGACAAACCGAGCAATGGCAAAGTTCTATCATTGACTGAAGAATTTGTCATGGCTTCTAGTGTCCAGATAAATTGGTGAAAATTTCAGATCTTAGGTTTGGTTTATGGGTGTACACCGACTCACTATGCTGGTAATAATGGACAATCGTACCACCTGAATACCTTGGTGTTCCTTTTGATGCATATAAGGTTAGTGCACATTTCTGGCGAAAACGCGTACTGGCACTTCAAAGCTATGTGGATACTTTTACGCCACACCACTTGCCTGTATTTGGTAGGGCGGCTTTGTAACTTGTTCCTGGCTACAAAAATAATCTATCTGCCATAGATATTTCATTATGCCAGGACTTACATTCAACGTTTTCATAAAATATTTATTTTTTCGTGGCCTTCTACCAATGAGCCTATGGGGCGAGATGATGTCTTTAGACTCGTATGTGCTGGTGGACGTGGTCTGGTGTACCTATTTGGGCGACAGATTATTTGTCGTTTCTTTCTTTTTAGAGATATTTCACACCCACCACTACGATGATCCATAGAAGTCAACTTATTCAATGATTTACCCAACCTGCTAGTTTCATCATAGTATTCTCAACGACCTTGCTTGCGGCGTTTTAGGTATGAAGTGTACTTCGCTGTGCACTTCCTCTTGGTTCGGTTTTCTACTGAATATCTCTACACATAGTCCATAAAACAACCGTATAAAGATTTGATATCTATCATTTTCCTACTTCCCCTTGACCGTTCTATATTCTCCGGTCTGGGAGGGCACGACGCACTTCATCGACTTCGTAAAGGTGCGTTGATGCCCATGTAGAAAAAAAAAAATTCTTTAAATTGCACAGTGAAACGCTACCTGTGAAAACTTGGTTGCACAAAAAAAGGCATTTTTGTATATACTGTGAATTGTCACCTTTGCGATGTACCAGAAACTAAAGAGAATTGATTCTTGAGTTGTGAAGATGAAATATTATTTTGGGATGTGCTTCGAGGGACTCGTACGAAAGTTTTCATTTTGAATCAGCATGCCGACAGATACCTGATTGCTTCCGCGGAGAAGTGCACGCCGCCTACAGTTAGGGAAGGGCAGCTGAGGAAGGGGCGTACAATACGTGCGACTAAGGAGGCGACGTACAGAAAAAAATTAACCCTCACTTTAGTGCACGCCAAAGAGAGGGAAGGCGAAAGCCTGCGGGCTCAAGAGACATTCATTGAATTACTGTATATTCTCACTCGAACGCGTTGTTACTTCTCCTTACTTGTTTTCTCCCACATTCGCAACTAAGGCGAAGGCAGCAAACGATCGTGCGACGCGCGCAAGCGGCGTCGCTTGCCCATCCCTTGCTCTTGTACATGTTCCCGACAGAGCATGACACTTAATGCCTGTTTTGCAGACGATCAGAAGGCACACTCGCACACATCCTTGCAGAGTGCACTGAGCTCAAGAACACCCCCACTATCCTTATCCCCCCCTCCCAACCCCCCCCCCAAGCGATGGGAGACATTGTTGTCCAGCCCCGACCTACCGACCCAGCTCGCGCTGGCGGCTAGGGGCCAGGAACTGCTGGACGCATATGGGACCTGAGAAGAAGGTTCCACCCCGTCTGGTGCCCACGCGCACCAACCTTTACTAAGGGCTCAATAAAAGTTGATTCTCTCTCTCTCCCACGAAAAGTCGTGGGTTTGAGTGCTTTAATTGACGCTACCTTAATTAAATGTGCCTTAATTTACTTCGCCTTAGCACCAAAGGTCGTGGGTTAGACTTCCACATAATCTCCAGCGCTCAACTCCCACTGAAGGTCGTGGGTTCAAGTGAAGTGACTAGCACAAGAGTAGACACGGGGCACAAAAGGGCGACAAGGAAAAGCGCACCTTTTCTGCCCCGTGTCTATTCTTGCGCTAGTCACTTCAGCAATGGAATGCCAACCAGCCCGCTCTCACACCCTGAGTTCAAGTGCCCGAATTAACTCTATCTTAATTAACTTTGCCTTTCTTTTTCGGCATGACGAACGGCATCGGAGCCAACTGTCGAGGAGGAAGACAGCGAACGCGCGCGCGATCAGTGGCACGAGCGCGTGTCTGCGCGAGGCGAGCTCACGTGAAAACGCACGCCGCGTTTGCTAGACCATCAGGGGTATGAGCCACTTAAGGCTCTCGCCTTAAAAAACCCAGAAGGGTTTCTCATTCGCAAGAATCGGAAAAGGAAGTGTGTGAGGAGCTAGCACTGGTCGCGAGCGAGTAACTGCGGCTTCTTCGAATAAGAAGACCTTCGAGTTTGCAGCTACAAACAAAACCAGACACACGCCTTGCAACAGTCAGAATTGGTCCCAGGAAGATACCCCCCTCAGCAGAAGAGGTTGAAGATTGGAAGCGAATGCGTGCTGGAACAGAACATATTCGCTCTGCAGCCAGAACTGGCGCAGCCATGGGCGGCGGCGCAAACAACAGCGAGCAGCACAATGGCAATGGCTCATCGTGGGATGAGCTGTTGAAATATGTGCCATACTTTAGCATTCACCATCCCCTGACTGCCGTCATGGTAACGACAAACGATGGAATGACAGTTGAATAAATGTGTGTGTGAATTCAACAGTGTATATGCGTGAATGCTACCGCATTAACTTAGACAATCATCGTGAAGTGGGTTGTCCCGGAAATCTTAAAGCGAAGCTTTCTTTGCCTCTTCCTTCGACTTTTCCACTACTGCAGCTGCTGCTGCTGCTGCTGCTGCTGTGGGCTGCTGCGGCTGCTACTGTCCGGCACGTCGCTTACGCCAGCCACGTCAGGACGTACTTGAGACGCACGCCACTAACAGTGGCCGCGTCGAGACGTGGTCGAGACGTGGCCATGTCACAAAAACATAAAAGGCATGCGCTGTCGGCGTTTTGTTTCATGCGATTTGTTAATGAGCTGTCGTTCTCAAAATTCCGAGGAATAACGTTTTAAAGAATCTAATACCCCTTTCACACTGGACGTTTTATTGTCATTCGAATCGAATGGCATTAGCATCAAATAACATTATTCGGCTGCTACACAGCGATATTTAATGCCATTAGAATCGAATGACTTCTGCAATCGAATGAGTTCGAGAAACTTATTCGGCTTTGCAGTCGAAGCGAATGTATACTCTCCATCCCAGAGACAAGGCAAAATATGACACCGAGCCTTTGTCATATCAGACGCACTCGTGTAAAGAGGCAATTATTTTGCGTGGTTTCAGGAATTTATAATTCTAACTAGACAAAGACTGTACGGCAGGCAGTCAAAAAACGTTTTTACGATCCACCTCAGTGGCGTGGCGGCCGTCGCTTTACTAGTCGGCCATAGTGTAAACAATCGGGCGCCTTTGTGCGTGTGTTTTTGGCATATCGAATGGCATCTGCACCTATATGATGGTCAAGCCTCTGATTAGTATGCGTTGCTCGCAATGGAAAGCACACATCAACTAAACGCTTCACCTACTGCAACTGAGCATCATCGTTCAGCGCTGCCATGTCAGTCATATTGTTCGTCTGCAATTTATAGGCTATGACTATTCAGCTGGTTAAGCCTTGGTTTGGCTTATAGTGGCCAGAGACTCTGGAATTAGAAGGTTTATATATTTGTTATTTCAGTGAAGCGACGCCCCATATTTACATTAAAGTAAATAGATTGACTTTTCAGACATTCTACACAATGTCGGTCTACTTTTCTCACAATTTTTTTGCGATGATCGCCATTGATATCACGACCGAATCACATTAACTTTTCCTGTGTAGCACCACCATGGGTCGAATGGCATTCGTTGCATCGAATGTCATTCGAATCTAATGACATTAGAATGTCCGGTGTGACAGTTGTATAAGACAATACAGCCGCGCAGGTCCACAGCCGCGCAGGTCCGCCACGTGGAGGACCTGCGCGGCTGTGGTTCAGAATGATTTATCGCGACACCCGCGCGTCGACACCGGATTTCTTGCGACGCGAGGACCTTGACGCTATCGCTTTAGTACATGACAGGAGTGTGGCACGAAGGAAAAATAACCAGAAACGCTCGTGTATAGATTTACGCCAAGTCGCTAAAACGGTGGATGGATGGATGGATGGATGGATGGATGGATGGATGAATTAATAAATGTTATGAGCGTCCCCTTTGCAACTGGGCGGTGGGTTTCGCCACCAAGCTCTTGCTATTATACAGCCTAATGCCCTACCTAGGTTAAAAAAGAAAAAAAACTATGAATTCCCACAATCCAATTTTCTGACCCCCTAGTGTGAACTTTTGTACGTCTCCGTTTTTTGTCGTTTCCCTACTTTTCTTCAACCAATCTTCCAATCGCCTCTTACTAATCTCTACTGCGGACACGTTTGCACCGCATCTGCACAACGCCTTCTGGACGCCTAACTAGGCGTGACCCCTCGCAAAAGCTGTGCAACAGCTGCCGCGCTTGTCTACGTGCTCACCCGCAACAGCAACGACAGAGGAAGGAGGTGGGGTGAATATTAGCGAGGGAATAGAGAGAGAGAGAGGAAGTAGTTCTGTGAGCAACAACGATACAACCCAGAACGGCGTCGAAGTGTGCACTTAGTGCCGACGAGACGAAGGCTCGCATAAAGCGTCAAACGCAAGCCAGGTAACATTTCATATCCCATCACAACTGTCGTATCCCGTCAATATATCACCGCCAAATATCGTAAATAAACGCAAAAAGCAGACAAAGTTTCACTTACATCGATTCCCACAGTGCGTGGGATCTGCATATTTTTTGTGATACAGGTACGCGAAATCAATCTAGCAATCTCGCGCAAGCAACGGACGAAAGCACTGAGGAAGCGAGTCGACATCCACCGCGCGCAAGCTTCCGGAGGAGCGTCGTTAGTAGTAGAAAATATTTATTTACAAAACAGGGAAAAAAGAAATACCGAGGAAAAATCTGCAGTGAATGGAGTCTTCATTTCAAAACTCCAGTGGCCTTGGCTGCTGCTATCGCTTGGATTACCAGTCCGCGCGGGGTCTCTAGGCCTGGCCTGGACAGAGTGGCCTCTCACTGCTCCTCCGGCTGTTGTATTTGTATGTCTGGCGGTTTGGGGCCCGTACATTCCCACGTGACGTGGTCGGCAGTGGGCTGTTCGTTACACCAGGGGCAGGCGTCTTTGTAGTGTTCTGAGAAGATGCTGTATTTGGTGTAAGTTGGGGAAAGTGTTGGTCTGGAGCTGTCTCCAGTCCCGCGGTTCCTGTACGTTCAGCCCCTTGTGTGGTGGGGTGTAAAGCTGTCGTTGTTTGCGCAGGTACTGAAGTCTCGCGCCGTAAGCCCCGGGGACGGGGAGGGTGGTTGTGGAATCGAGGATTGTGGCCGCTCGGTTTGTTTGACCTCGAGCTAGCCTGTTCGCGACCTCTTTACCCTCCAGCCCCGAGTGCTCCGGAGCCCACGCAATCTGGTGTTTGAGCGACGAATTTGTATCCAATGAATTAGTCGTGAATCTAGCTAACTTTTGAGGTATTCTGACTGCTAGGAGGAGCAGACACGCCACTTGGGAGCCGATTACTGCTTGTAGTTCTCGGTTGGTCGCGTCCCCGTATTGAACAGCCAGCACGATCGCCGCCGCTTCCGTGATCGTACAGTGCGGAATGGAGATGCTGGAAACTTCTGTATAAGAAGAGTCGACCACCACGGCTGCTGCTGCATTCGATGTACCTTGATATAGGGAAGCATCAACGAAGGCCGTCTTCGGGCTCCGTCCCACTGTGCGTTTGAGGTAGTCCACTCGGGCGTTTCTTCTGCCTTCATTGTGAGTTTGAGCCATGTTTCTGGGGAGCGGCGCCACGTGTACTCTGGCCCGGTACGGTGTAGAAATGTTCGTGGTGGACTGGATGATGTCAATGTCCGCCGGGTAGCCGATGCGCTTGAGGATGTGTCGGCCTGTCACTGTGGAAAGGAGGCGTTCTCTCTGAGACAGGAGGACCGCCTCTTGAATTTCCTCGAACGTGTTGTGTGGTCCCAAAGCTTCCAAGCTCACATTAGATGTATACGGTGGGAGACCAAGGGCATTCTTGTAGGCTACGCCTATCATCGCATTGACTTTGTTTAGGTCTGCTCGGAGCAGGGTGAAGTAGGGGAGCCCGTAGGAGAGGCGGTTGATGACCAGCGCTTGCACCAGACGGATCGTGTCCTCCTCCCGCATGTGTTTTCTGTTTCTGGCCACCCGGCGGATGACCTTAGAGATCTGCTGTGTTTTACTTTTGAGCAGTTGGATTGTGTGGCTGGCCTTTCCGACGTTCTGCAGCCAGAGACCCAGGATCCGGGTGACTGGCACTTCCCGGATCGGAACTCCGTGTAGGAGGATGCTCAGGTTGCCTGGTGATTTGTGGTTGTGTCCCTGTACGCGGATAACTTCGGATTTGTAGGGTGAGCAGCGGAGCCCGCATCGAATGGCCTTGGTTTCGACGCAGGTTGGTGCCACTTGGAGTGTGTCTTCCTTCTCGGCTAGGGAGCCGGTGGTTGTCCAGATCGTAATGTCGTCCGCATACAGGGTGTATCCGATGTTCGGGACCTGTTAAAGAGCCCTTGCGACTCCGATCATGGCGATGTTCAATACGAACGGGGAGATGGTCGATCCTTGTTTGCCCTTGGTGGGCATGTCTTGAGGCTCTGATCTCGTGTCACCCATTCCTATTGTTGTTCGGCTGGACAGAAAGGTCTTGATATATTGGAAGGTGCACTCGCCGCAGTTGAGATTGCTGAGCTCCGAGAGAATGGCCCCGTGAGACACGTTATGAAACGCACTTTTGAGATGCGGCGCCATAATAATGTGTTCACCACCTCTCGGGATGTTGGAGAACCTCCTCCTTCAGGAGAAGGAAGGCGTCTTGCGTCAACAAGCCCGACCGGAAGCCAATCATGGAGGGATGAAAAAGATCGTTGTCTTCTATGTAGTGTTGGAGTCGCGTCTGGACGACCCGCTCGTAGAGCTTGCCCAGGCACGATGTGAAAGATATAGGTCGTAGTGCTTCCATCGCCGGCTTCTTGCCCGGTTTCGGAATTACTATGATCTCCGAGTGTTTCCACTCGAGAGAATTTCATTCTTCTCCCAGAGCGAGTCATTGAGGTACTCGGTGAGGTCCCTGATCTGTGCCTTGCTCAGGTTGCGGATCATGGCGTTGTTAATTCTGTCTGCTCCCGTCGTCGTGTTTCTGGTGCACGATCGGACGGCGGCATACACCTCGGCCTCAGAGATGGGAGCGTCGAGTGCAGGATTTTCCTTGCCCTGATATGCTGCAGAGCACGGTGGGGCGGCACAATAGTACCGATGTGTTTGTCCCTTAGAGCCTGAAGCAGTGCTGCGTCGTCTCCCGGGAAGAGGTGAGCAGTGCACTTCAAGGTGCGTGTAGATTGTGGCTGAATTAGAGGGGTCGATGAGGTTCCGCAGAATTGCCCAGGTACGGGAGGTTCCCAGCGTTCCCCGCAGTGAGCTGCACAACTGTTGCCAATTTTGCTGTGCAAGGTTGGCGGCGTATGTTTGAGCTTCCTCCGCGAGCTGTGCCATCCGCAGGCGGAGGGGTCTGTTTAGGCGTTGTCTTTTCCATCTTCCCACGAGCCGGCCGCGCTTCTGCCGCAGCTTGAGTAGGTGGGGGTCTACTTCTGGGTCTTCCGGCGTGCGGTGTATTGTTTCTGTTGCTGTGCTGTATGCTTGTCCGATGTATTTGCTCCAGACGTGTATGGGACGTGTATGGTGGGTGGTGGCGAAGTGTTCTGTTTGATTACTTTGTCTAATTTGGCCATAAGCACTCCGAGCTTGGCGTCTTGTTCTGTTATCCTAGCAATTGCGCTGTTATAATAGCTTGTAGTTTGGGGATTCGGGCGTCTGTTGGAGGAGCAGAGGAGCTCTTGCCCCTGCCTTCCCAACTCACCTGCATGGATGTGTCTTGGACGCGTTGCTCCTTCTTTCTCGGCATCGGTGTGGGCGATGTCCGGATTTGTTGTGGGTGTGGCTGCTACTGCCGGGCTCGGGTTCCAGACCTGGATCAGCTCCTATATTGGCTGCGGCTGCAGTCGGGTGAGTCCCCGGCTTCGGATTTTGGGCAGGCTGTCACGTCGAGAGAGCCTCTTCTCTGCGTTGTTGCGGGCGGGCGGCAGCTGAAGCGCTCTTGGTGGCTTCAGTCTCTTGGCGCATTCTTCGGTGCCGGTTTCGTGCTAACCATCGCGGAGTCCGCATTTCGGCTCACAAACGTGAGTGGGGGTGGGTTCGGCATGCCGCACCAGTGGCACACCGACGTCTTGAGGTTTGGACACACGCCCAGGCGATGTCCCGGCTGCATACACATCCGGCAGAACTGCTGCGCCGGCCTATACTGGTGGCATGGGTATTCACACCCTCCGTGGTAGACCAGCTTGGGTAGGTGGGGGCCTTCTATGGTGAGCAGCGCCGTTGGAGGGCGCGTTCTACTGCGCGCGGTCCGAGCGGCCGCATGCGCTCGCCCGGGCCGCTGAATATTGAAAGCCATCTGCGACGGCTAACGAGTCCGTGTTCTCGCGACTTAGTTCGCGTTGATGCGAGCAGGAAGGTCAATCCGCTCGCTGGTGCTGCTGCCGCGCTTCCTCACTTCAACGTTTTGACAGCGAGTTTTCGCGGTCATCGATTGAGATATGTTCATGTTTGCTTGTGCGCGCGACACCATGCTTGTTACTTCTGTTAGTATGCCTATCTGTACAAATTTATACGGCCGATAAAACTATTATCCTTGCTTCGTATAGCTATCCACTAATTTGCTGTCGCAATCGATGCTTCGCCTTTCGGGTGAAACTGCGACATTTTTCTATGCCGCTTGCATGATCGCTACGAGGCATTGCTCCGCAGACAAACGTAAATCAGGTCGGGGTCATGTTTTGTTACGTGCTTGTTTACACAGTTTTCTAGTCACCCTACATCAAGTTTCAGATTGCGCACTTGTCGGCACGTGTATGTTTAAAAGGAATCTATAAAATATTTATAATAAGCTCGGAGGATTTGATGCTTATATGAGAATAGTTGTTAAGCGAAGCATTTTTATATTTGCGCAGATGTTATGCAAACGTAATGCAATGACGCTAATATTATTACGAAATGACGTGAATGCAATGTACGTTTATGCGATTCGCTATAGCCGACTTCAATATTCTGTGGCCGACTTCACAATTCTGTAGCTCAATGCACGCTCTGGTCCCATTTTGTTAATTTCACTCCTTTTTCTACACACGGCTACTTATGTTGCTGACTTGTTCAATTCTACATAGCCGACTGCTTAAATTTTCTATATATATATGCCTATTTTTTCACTTCTTGCCTCTTGTTTTTTGTTTGTGTATCAGGACACATACCTAGTGCCCCGTATTGTTGTCTACTTGACAATAAACCATCTGCAAACTAGGAAAGACTCCAAGAATGCTTCGTTTTAAACATTTCGTCGCGCTGTAGAGATTTTGTTTTAAGCGACAGCAAACGGTCTCGAGTGACAACGGCATGCCTGCTTTGCACAAATATTCAAAGTGTGCGGAAATTTAGGTCAAGATAAAAGTTCGAGGAATAGCTGCGCGTGCCGCTGATGATGGTCTTGCAAAACGCACATTCGAATTCACTTGGTTCCCTTCGGACGAGGAGACAGCAGATGATGTAAGGAAATTGGGTCGCAAAGGGTGCGGGAGATCTCCCCGATCTCCTGCATTGGGAGAACCACACGAGCCGAGCTGTAACGCTTTTCTGCGTTCATGCGAGAGGCCATCGAGTCTCCCTAAACGGATAAAGTTTGGCGATGACCCCTACGCATCTGTAGCATGTGCAAACTGCGCAGCATATACTAATCATGTTTTCTTAACATAGCGAAGCATCCATTCAGAGGTAAATGAGGACTTAGTTACCATGTCCAAGTTCTTCGTGTAAAGATGAATCAACTTGCGGCGCAGTTTAGTAAAAACCGGCCGGAGTCATGGAATTAAGACAGACCGTTTAGCGTGAAAGTCTGCTTCCCGGTCCCCTGTAGGGGCACTCAGCCTGCTGGCTAATCGGGACCATAATGCACCGTTTCAATGTATCCACATCATTCCAAACAGTCCTGAAGTGAAGCTGCCACGAAACATTTCGCGACATTTTGCAACGGAACAGTTCGCCTTTGTACGTCACACGACTTCAAGCACCATGACGGCGGGCTGCATTAATTGATAACTGCGTACACTGTACTAGAACGTGGTGCACTCTATATCTGCAACAGCTGCAAACGTGCGCAATCGCGCTCAGTGAAGAAATGCAACACACTTTTTGTATGGTTTAGCGTTTGCTTTTGCATCTTGCAATTGCCTGACGGGCGTAAGCGCCAGTATTCGCCAGTCACTGTACAAATGTGTTCACAATGGACGCAGTACTCTCTCTGTCACTTTATATGAGTTACATCTATGAAACCTACCCTTACTCTACCTGAAAACTCATCCCGTTGTAAATGTGCACGACTGCGTCATTTTCATAAGAACTATAATTTCAACCCTATTCTAAATGAACAACTTATAACACGTTCGTCATACCCCCTCGTGATCGTGGACCGTTTTGTCGAGCAAGGCTGTGCTACGAAGCTTTCCTTTTCTACAAGAACAAGTCTGGATTGGCACCGCCTGCCTGCTTCCATCGCCACTATTCCGAATAATGCAAGCTTCAAAACAGCTGCAAATAACACGTTGTGTTAAAGCTCTATTGTTGCCCATGTATGTCTTTGTTCTTCATGTGTGCCACTCCTTTCCGTAATACCTTCTGCTCTGGAAACCACATTAATAAATAAATAAATAAATAAATAAATAAATAAATAAATAAATAAATAAATAAATCCCCAGCACCATGCATCGCTGTTCCAGGGCACTGGAGAAAGTTACCTGGAGGAACTTTTCGCATTATAGAGAAAGGCATTACAAAAAACTATTAACTGAAGCAACGAAGCATTCCACGCCAAAATTTCTGTTCGTATTGCATAAAACTTCTCCACAGCAAGAAATTTCTCTCAAAGGACATGCTACATCCTGCAATTACAACATGCCTCCTAAAGCAAATAATCAAGAAAGTTAGATAGCGATATTTTGTATGTAATAGCACATTAGTAATTATTGCGCAAATTACAATTTCTGTCACTACTGCATAGTTTGGTAAACGAAAAATGACAATTTTTTTTCGAATTCCTTACTTTCATAATCTGAGAACGTCGTTGAAGAAACACGCGATATGCAAAGTGGTATGAACTTGCCCTTTGTCGTTCTTTAACTTAAAATGATTGCTCATATACTCCTGTAACGAATGATTTTCGCATTTAGTTTTGGTACACCCCACTTCTCGCTTTTGATATATGCGATAACACAGCAAAGCATCCTATTTTTGTCAATATAGGTGGGCTGCCGCTTTATAGTCAATTCAGCTGGAAATGGCTGAGTTTCTAGACGGCACTGGGTTGTGCATTGTTCATATTTCTTGCCATATGTCTGGTTATGTGTGCGGTTTTACGTGCCAAAAGCACGATCTGTTTATGAGGCGCACGCCGTAGTGGGGAGCTCCGGAAATCTGGACCACCTCGGGCTCTTTAAGGTGCACCTAAATCTAAGTACACGGGTGTTTTCGCATTTCGCCCTAATCGAAATGCGGCCGGCGCGGCCGGAATTCGATCCCGCGACCTCCTACTTAGCAACCCGACGCCATAGCCACTAAGCAACCACGGCGAGTAATAATAAGTTGTAACGTTCAATTGTCCTCTCTTAGAATATGCTTAAATTACCGTAATTTGCTAGCCTTCAGTGACTAGGCGTCTTCGTAGATTTCTCAAAGGTATATCTTGTATATTAAGATACAGAATAGCTCAAGTGATGTATCCGAAATACAGATACTGGTACCCAATATATTAGGATACAGATACGACGTACCCAAATAGTATCTTAAGACAGTACCTAAAACACTTGTATGCTCCAACTGCCAAGTCCCATTGTTGTTTTTTGTTGTACAAAAGAACATAGAGAAAAAGATGCATACAAAAGCACGGAGGTTAAACAGATGTATTTCCGATTGGCTACACTGAATGGGGGAAAAGAGTGGGGGTATAAAAATAGAAAGAGAGCAGAACGCGAGAGACAGAGAGAATGTGAGGCAAACACAAGAAATCGCGTACGCTATAGAGCGGTAGCGGGTGGCGTTTTTAAAGGCTATCGTGAAGCACCTTAAGACGCAGGAACCTTGGTAGCGCGAATAAAGCCTTCTGCGTGGACTTCCTTTTGGAGCACTGACCCAGAACTTCTACTCCATTTGGTCCAGCACTCTGCACATCACTTGCCTCTCTTGTTGTACTTTTGGTGAACAAAAGTAAACAAATTAAAAACTAGGCCACATGGAGGCGGTTATTCCATTACTTCTTGGTGTAAAGGCCGTAAAAATGGACGCAACCTGAAATCGGTGAGAAGGAAACTTGGCATAGGACAAACCAAGATGTATGCACTGAAAGATAAGCAGGGTAATATCATCAGCAATCTCGAAGATATAGTTAAAGCAGCGGAAGAATTCTATACTGACCTGCATAGCACCCGGATGAGTAAGGATACCTCAATTAGAAACAATAATGAGCAGGATACAGAAACTCCTCCTATAACTAATGATGAGGTCAGCAGGGCCTTGCAAGACATGAAACGAGGAACAGCGGTAGGAGAAGATAGAATAACAGTTGATTTAATCAAAGATGGAGGAGACATAATGCTTGGAAAACTGGTGGCTCTTTATACGAAGTGTCTATCAACTGCAAAAGTCCCAGAAAGCTGGAAGAATGCAAACATTATACTAATCCACGAAAAGGGAGACGTTAAAGAATTGGCAAAACTATAGGCCCAGTAGCTTACTCCCAGTATTATATAAGATATTTACCTAAATAATCTCCAATAGAATAAGGGCAACACTGGACTTTAGTCAACCAAAGGAGCAGACTGGCTTCAGGAAGGGATCCTTTACAGTGCACACCAGCCATGTCATTAATCAGGATATGGAGAAATCCTCAAGTTCATTAACTCTCTCTGTATGGCATTCATAGATAACGAAAAGGCATTTGATTCAGTAGAGTTACCAGTAGTCACAGACGCATTAGGTAATCAAGGAATACAGACCGCTTACGTAATTACCTTGGAAAGTATCTACTAAGGTTCCACAGGTATCTTGATTATACACCAGAAAAGCTGGAAGATAGCTATAAAGAAAGGGGTCAGAAAGGAAGACACAATCTCTCCAATGCTGTACACTGCGTGCTTGGAAGAAGTATTCAAGCTATTAAACCGGGAAGGCTTAGGAGTAAGGATCGACGTCGAATATGTCCGCAACCTTCGGTTTGTAGATGACATGGTTCTATTCAGCCACACTGCAGACGAGTTACAACAAATGATCGAGGACCTTAACAGAGAGGGTGAAAGTGTGGGGTTGGATATTAATATGCAGAAGACAAAGATAATGATGAATAGCAGGGCAAGGGAACAAGAGTTCAAGATCGCCAGTCAGCCTCTAGAGTCTGTGAAGGAGTACGTTTACTTAGCTCAATTAATCACAGGGAATCCTGATCATGAGGAGGAAATTCATAGAAGAATAAAAATGGGTTGGATCGCATACGGCAGAGATTGTCAGCTCCAGACTGGAAGCTTACCATTATCATTGAAAAGGAAGGTGTAAAATCAGTGCATTTTACCAGTGCTGACATATGAGGCAGAGACTTGGAGACTGGCAAAGAAGCTTGAGAACAAGTTAAGGACCATGCAAAGAGCTATGGAACGAAGATTGCTAGGCATAACGTTAAGAGACAGAAAGAGAGCGGTTTAGATCAGAGAGCAAAGGGGTATAGCCGATATTCTAATTGACATTAAGAGAAAAAAATGGAGCTGGGCCGGTCATGTAATCCGCCGGTTATATAGCCGATGGACTATTAGGGACACAGAATGGGTACCAAGCGAAAGGAAACGCAGTTGAGGACGTAAGACAAGGTGGAGCGATACAGATACGGATAGGAATAACTTTATTAAAGGAATCCTGAGAAACGCCACCGCTTAGGGCGACACAGCGGGCCGCTCTCACATGGGGACAGTAAGGCCTAACCTAACTGCCGCATCGCAGGCTCTCTGGACAGCCCAAAGCTGACGATAGTATTCCGAACTTTTGATGGCCGAGTTACACTCCTGTTCAGTGATGTCCTTATCTTCTCCTAACGAGGGACACAGCCAGAGCATGTCATCTAAATTGCATGTTCACCCGCAGCTAGGACACCGTGAGCTAAAAACGTCCGCAAATAAGCAGTGCATGAAGGCCAGACTTGGACAACAGCTAGTCTGAAACAGCCTAAGGGTTATAATTTGTGGTCCTGTGAGCATTTTATGTGCTGGAGGGTAATTTTTTCTCTTCAGATAGAAATGTCAATTCATTAAAGGCGAATAGAGTGTCCCGGAACTCTTCGACATTGGACTGTGACAACGCTGCTCCTCCCGCACGGAGAGTTAGTACGCGCGCCTGGAAGTCGGCAATGTCATTGAGATTGGTGAGCGAGTCCAGATTTAGGCCCAAGTGTGTCGGCAACCAAGTAATCGTATGTGGAGTGACTTCTTTGTTCGCAAGAATACAATGAGCTTCTTTCGCGATGGAGCCAGAGGCGAACGCCCTAACTGCCAATCTACAGTCTGTATATTTGCGTTCCGTTGTCGTCCAAAAGAGCCAAAGCAACAGCAACCTGCTCCGCTTTAGAAGAAGTGGTCCCAGCCACTGAGGCTGCCGAAACAGTATGGTCTCTGTGATCTATTGTCACTATAGCAAAGTGAGATAAGCGGCCGTATCGATCCGCATCCACAAGCAGACCGATTGGTTCTTCAGCCAAGCCAGTTCGGCCGATTCCAGCGCCCCGATAATCTACAATGAATTGTGTACTCCCAGTTGAAAGAGGCGTTCCGTACTGGCGGTCATGAGGATGCCGAGTACCTTTTTGATACTTTTCCGAATGAGGATGTTCAACTTCGTCTTCTCAGAAATGTGCCAATTGTGCATAGCTGCTACATAATTGATTTCAGTCATAAGGAAGGCGTGGAAGAGCCTGAGCAGATTGTCTTCTTTTAAGCCTCCCCTTGTGTTAGAGACTCTGTTGATGAGCCTAATTATATTTTCCATTTTCGTGGCGATTCTAGCCAACGTGAGATTTTTGGACGCATTTGATTTAATAAGCATACCTAGTACACGGATAGAGTCGACTCTGGGAATGAGGCTTCCATCACGTGTAACTAGATCAATATGAACATGCGAGAGCGGCTTCCAACCCTTAGGCTATGGGCCCTTTCTGATTGGGCTGTAGAGCAGTAGCTTGGATTTACTAGGTGAGCATCTTAGTCCCGTGTTTTCCAAATATGACTCGACCTCATCTAGTGCCATCTGGAGGCCTGTTTCAACCTCCCATTCGCTTCCTTTGGTGCACCAGAGGGTTGTATCATCTGCTTAAAGCGTGTGCCTGACCCCACGAATGGCAGAGAGCTTTTCTGAGTGACCCCTCATCGCTATGTTGAAGAGAAGTGAAGACACCACTGCCCCTTGGGGCGTGCACTCAGGGCCAAGCTCGAATGTCTCTTTCTTGAGATCACCATTCTTGAGTGTCGCCTGCCTCCCCTTGAGAAAGGGGCTTATATGGCTATGAAAGGCAGCACCAAGATTGAGCTCCGATATGGCATTCAGAATTTGAACATGAGACATATTGTCAAAAGCCTTCTCCAGATCTAAACCCAGGATAGCCCTAACATCTCTGGTTGCGTTGCCAATGGCTTGACATTTTATGAGCTTCATCGCATCCCGTGTGGACAAAGCGGGACGAAATCCAATTATGTTGTATGGAAATAAAATGTTCTTCTCAACGTGTTCCGAAATACGGTTGTGAATGACGTGCCCCGCCACATTACCCACGCAGGACGTGAGAGAGATGGGCCGAAAATTTGCAAGGCCCGGGGGCTTTCCCGGCTTCGGAATGAGGAGAACTGATGCCGACTTCCAGGTTTCCTGCACCAATTCCCGCTCCCAGACCCGATTAATCTCTTCATTGAGGTGCTCAATGGAGTCATCGTCCAGATTCTTTAGAGCTCTATTAGAGATTCCGTCTGGACCAGGAGCAGCCTCGCCATTTAGACTTGTAGTACCGCCTTAACTTCGCTAGTGCTGAATGGCTCGTGGAGCTTTGGATTTGGCTCACGCTTGTATGCAGGGTAGTCGATTGGACTGGCGTCCTCGATCTGAAGATATCTCCTTGTCAGCTGATCTGCAATATCATCTTCAGTTTCCGATTGCCTCGCCTCGTGGAGAACCTTCTCAAGCACTTGCCTTTGATGAGACTTGGGGTTCATGTCATCTAAGAGCTCTTTTGAGCAGGATCCATTTACGCCCTACTCTCATTTGACCATCCACCGAGCTGCAAACTTCATCCCACTGCTGTTTGGCTAGATCCTGACAGTGCTCTATTATAGTTCCATTCAGTTCTGCAATCTTTTTAGGGACTTTGCGATTTAACCTGCACCCTTGACACCTGTAGAGGAGCGCCTTCTTGGCTTCCGGAAGATGCGCCAAACGACTATCCATCCAGTCGACTTCGAGGTTGGTGAAACGATGAAATTAGGAAATTTTCGGGCGCTAGTTGGAATCGGTTGGCGCAGGTCAGCGGTAATTGGAGGTCGCAAAGAGAGGCCTTCGTACTGCAGTGGACATAAAACAGGATGCTGCTGCTACCGATGATGGTGACGGCTGGGGTGATGATGATGATATGAGCAGCTCCTATGAAAGAGGCCCATGCATTCGGACTTGTAACTTTAGCATTGCTGGTGGACCTAATATATGAACACGCTGATACACTAAGATTTGTAATTCAAGTCAAAGTTTGCTTTATTGCATGGTTTCCCTCTCTGTCCCGTCAACTGTCCCTTCAGGTTCTCAACGTTAAGCTGTCCCTTACAAGTTTATACCACAGATTTAATTAACGCGGCTGTTGCTCTCTTTAAAACTAAATGCTTCGAGTAAGGTGAATACTTCTGTATTCTTCAATAGACACATGCTGCAACATTCTACCAGTACATACCCCACGGCTTATGCACCATTCCTACACGCCACGCACGAATTGTCTTCATTTAAAGATTTTATCCTATAACTACGCATTCTCTGGCAACCTGGCCTGGCTTCGATCAGCAGAGCAGCACCTTGTATTATCACAAAACATTTTCCTTTTATTTCTATCCTTTGTTGACCAATACAGTTCAAAAGTTGGCTTCTTCTTTAACGCGCACTTATATTACTGCTTGTCAAAATGCAATATAATCATGTAAAAAGTTAACGCAGCCTCCTTTCACAAATAACACGAACGCACATAGAACGGGGACAGACACAGATCAAATTCGTATAGGTACATAAAGAAAAGGAAATAATGCTAATCGAAGAGGTTTTTCGTAAGCACATGTGAAATGTAATAGAAGATCTTAACGCTGCGCAATGAAAGAGCACCAGTCCACACTCGCGCAGACACGAATATCATATCATTCAACCAAAAGTTTGTCAATTATTAGTTTAGGCATAGTTTTCAATGAAAGCAGCAAGCACGAATGAAAATAAATTAATTGGACGACTGGGCGCAACAATATCCCGTACAGAAGTCAAAGCACATTTCTGTTTAGCACTGCATGGCCATAAACCAAGAGCATTTAGTGCCCTACTTACTACTTGCCTTATCCTTTTTCCATCCCACCCAAAAGACGACGTGCAGCACATTGTGCATGATGTGGAATTTGTGCGGTATTAAAGGAGATTTCCTCATGAATCTTTTCCAAGAAAATGCGTCAGTGCGCTTTGTGCGAGTGCAGTATTCGACCCTCAAATGCCGCTGCTGTGCCCCCTTCGCTGTTTCTTTTTTTTTTTGTATTTAGAGCTGCGCCCGAGATTGTGCCGGGATAGACACGCGGTACGATGACCGCGGAAAGATGACCGCAGAACGATGCGCTCTCATCATCCCACTGCCCAATCGAGAATGGAACCAACGCCACGTCACCGAGTTTCCTCAGTATTTGGTTCGGCCGGAAGAGCTGCATGTCACTGACGCCTAAAGAAGGCCGGCCAATGGCCATCGTATTCAAAAGCACTCAGGGGCCGAATCTTCTAACGGCTCGCAAAGGGAACTTGGACTCACTTGGAACTTGGTTAAGTTGGACTCATCTGTTTGGTCAAAATTTTGCTTGCGTCAGAGGCCGTCAGAGACAGAGGGGCGGCACCGCAAGTTATGATCACGTCGCGCATCTGTCAATCATTTCCAAAGCGAAACCATCTTTGGGTAAGAGCGGAACTGGCGAAGGGATAGTACGCTTTTGGTTCCGTTGCTGTGGCTTGGCTGTTGGCTTGCGACCCTGGCCGCGCGCGCCGGTCGCGCGAACACAGGCACATGCGGGTGTCGCGCGCGCGCTTTGGTTGCTTCGAAGGCTATTACTTGCCTTTGTCGTCTGCTTGGCGTTGCTCTTTCGGTGTAGAGCACGGATCTAAGTGAGATACGCGTTCTAAGAAATGACGGATAACGATTTGCACCGCCCCTGCCGGCTTTCTAGGTAGACCTTTTGCAGGCTACGTTATCAACTGGAGGAGACTCGGGTACAAGCGTACCAGTGGTCCACGCAGAGGAAGGAATTGCGCGCTGCGGTTCATCGCCACCGGCCTGCAGCTCCAAGAGGTCGGTCGGAAGCGAAGCATTCTTCGGAATGGCCTATATCTAGACCACGCTTTTCGATTTTGCTTCGCGCAGGCAATGCAGGGCCCATATATCGTAATGCTCGATTTCAAGTTCCATTGTTTCTATCACGCGACGCGCCGTGGGGCACATCACAGGGATAACGGCAGCGCGGCGGCGAGCGAGTCATTTCCGAGCCGATGACGAAGCGCGAAAAAAGAAGGAAAATGGATATAGTGGGCTAGTAAAGGTGGCCCTAAGAACCAGTTCACGGTTTTGTCACGCTCGCTACTTAGGAAGTGCTGGCAGTGCATTCCTGTTGCGTGCATCGTGCGAGCTCCTGGTGGCAGACGACATAGCGCTGCGCTCTGCCAACTCATTTGCACCTGCGATACCACCTGTCGGCTAAGAATTAAAAAGAATGACATTAATAAAGTACTTCTGCACTGCTTAAACGCCCGGCACCACACGTTTATACTTTAGAACTTGCTGTATAACATTTAATTTATATTTTATATTTAATTAGCAAGCAGAAGCCTTCTGCAGTTCCTCGATTAGCTCGTCATATGATGAGGTGCACTAAAGAGGTAACACCCTCTCATTTATTCATCACGTCCTCCCCTTCTTCCACCTTCGGCCTGGGAGTGCCACATTTAGTGACGTAAGCGGCGCAGTGAGCGGCTCGTTTTCCGAACCGTTATAAGATTCCGCCCCAGGAATAGACACGAAAAGCTGCAGGGATTTCAGACAGCTGAAGAAAAGGGCGAACGCACATTGTTCCGAACTGTAAGATCTCTGCTGCTAGTGCAAGGAGATGTATACGGTCGAGACAGTGCTGCCTATAGCGACTAAGCAGATTTATTGATCCGTTTAACAAGTTGCAAGACCTCTATAGCATTTTAAGATCATCCTCAGTGATTGCTTGTCAGGTTTAGGTTGTTGGGTAGCGTCCGTCATTCTCAACCACTCATGCGTAACAATTGCCCCCCACTTTTTTTTTAAATCACTGATTATGGTTACCAGCAACCATGCTTTCTCTCTTTCTCTTTTTTGGCGGAACAGTGGCGGCACAGGAGAGACTCGTCAGAATCGTACCAAGAATCGTCAGCAATGTGACGATTCTTGGTAGGGGCAAGGGCAAAGAAGAGCGGGAAATCTTGGAAGCGTACTACATCAGTTTATTAGGTGATGACTGCGTTAGTACAACCTCGGTGCGCTTACTTGAAAAAGAATTTGAATTTCTAAGTCGGTCACGATAGAAGCGTTTCTTGTCTTTTCACACTATGTGATTAGCGATGATGCAGTTGCGCATGCTCTGCTGGCCTTGCTGGGACTACACCGATTCTAATAAACCTCAGTTGATAGTCCAGTCGTTGTGGTGTGAACCTCTCCTCTTGTCCTTTGTGTTTTTGACTGGTTTTTTCGTTCAAGTATGTACCAACTGGCCCAGATTTCAACCCTTCTGCTAATCTTAGTTGGTTTCCGCTTACTCTGTGAGCTTTTTATTGTGAAAGTCCGATATATTTTCTGTACGCGGACGACTGCTGTTTCGACATGCCTGTATCATGTACCTGTATGTATATGTATTTATGTTATTGTTGTAAAAAAAAGAACAATTATTGACCTCTAAGTTTTACCGCGCTTAAAATTGCGATTTTTCTATACCATATTTTTTGTTATTAATTTATGTGGTTGTGTTACCGCAGCTTCCAAGGGTGACGAGGCCTAGTCAGGCACGTTCAGGGCCTTTTGTCGCGTCCCCCAAGGTATTTGTGTAAGGAATATCTTGAATAAATGAATAAAGAAAGAAATAAGAAAGAAAGAAGGAAAGAAGGCTTCATAGCCGCCTAAGTCCATTTAAACTCAAGATAACACAATGATTTCTTTGTTTTGCCGCTTCTGTACTCTTTCCATGAAATAGAATGTTGCTACTGGTTGTATTAGAATCATGCGCTCTCAAAAAGTCCTGAAATTTGTAAAGGGAATGACGGTAAGATAAGAAATTAAGATGATTCTTGACTGCGCGGTACTCGGCCGCTAGCGGTTTATGATAGTAAACAATATAATAAGGAGACAACAGTTAAGGTGATGCCCAGTAATCGATCACACCTGCACGTAACCTTTTCTCTTGAATTTATCCTTTAATCTCCTGCGGCGCGCAGCTGACCTATATTTTTCTTAGCTGTTACTGTGATTCATTACCGAAGCATCAACTAAGTTAGATAATTACACTGCAACCGCGCATGCCGCAACGGGCGTGCGGGAATTCTTTGTTCCTGGTCTCTAATTACGAGCACGCTACTTGATCAGCCCCAGCTACCCTTCCGCAGAGTCTAGGCCCGTATCGTGGTCGCAAGGACAAAAGTGAAATGAAATGAAGCGCAATTTTTCAGCTTCACCTCGACGGTCTGGAAGCGACAGCGCTTCGCCTCACCACGCGCCCGCAGCGCCCCCATCACGTCAGGAAGCAACAAGCACAGCCAAAGCAGCGGCCGCTGCCGCGCAGGCACGCTGACTAATGGGCAGATTCGCGCAGCGCACGAGTGAGTTAAGCGGAACAGCCCGGCCCATTTGTTTTCATAACGTCCACGCACTTGAGCCGCTTCCGCAGCCACAGCACGCAGGCATCGGGCTTCCGTGCCAGTGAGCGCATAAGCGCTTGTCCCGAAAGCTGGCGCAACCACCTTTTCAGTAGTTTAGAATTACGCACCGCTGCTGCCCTTACAGGCCCGTTCTACGCTTCTAATAATATCTACGCGAAGCTATGCTAGCACTGAGCTCCTGATCATTTCCCTATTTTCATTGTTCTATTTTTAAATGCTTTCTACAAGGTTATAACATGGACAACCGAGACTTTACTTTGCTTGGTTATTTAATTGCAGTTCGCGTGTGTTCTACTAATATGTAGATCAAATTGTGTTGACACTGAGCTTCTCATCATTTCTCTGTTTTCATTGTTGGATTTTTAAACGCTTGCCACAAGGATATGACAAGAAAAACTGAGAATTTTACTCTGTTTTGTTATTTGATTACAGTTTGCGTGTGGAGCATATAAATAACCCTAAACTCAACGATAGCGACATACGCAGAGAGCTAATGTATGCGTAACACTGAAGTTTACATCATTTCGATCGCTTCCAGTATTGCTCTTATGCAAAAATTAATGTCGTTACAGCAGTACTGTAGCGTTTTCTTTATCCGCACGTCTCCTAATGACCCTCGAAAGCAGTTTGTCACGCACCTGTAACACCCAGGTCTAAACCTTATTCTCACAATGTTCTGTTTTATTTATTATGTTCTTTTTATGATGTCAGAAAGTGTGAGAGAGCCGTAATGATCTATAGATACTGCGAGATAGCTTACTCGATATGTGCTTATCGAAAAATGAATCACCCGAGCAGCTAACCCAAGTTATCAAATAAGGGAACAAAGACGGAAAAACAAAGCGTAATGTCATGAGGCGAAACTTTCCCGAAGCGTGAAAACTAAGAACGAAGCGACTGCTGAAAGACCGCACTACCTGCACAATGTCCTAGGGTGATTTTCGTCTTAGGCAATTTAGCTGGTTTTGTCATTGTAGCCTTGAGGTTCCGGTGCTGCCAAAATATCCCCTGTGTAGGATCAATATGATCCTCCGCCTTGCACCAAAACAGACACATCGTAGTATAATACTCGTCCGAATAGAAGATCCTGTAAAATTAATGTGAACGAACATCACGATGGTCGGTATGATTCCCGCTGTTGCGCTTTCAGAGGTCGCCCGAATTTCGTGACAGGTCGTGACGATTTTTTCATGCTTCCACATTGGGTGCGCGCATTCCTCCTAATATTTCACTTAGTTTTGTTGGTCGTGTTGCCAAACAGAACCCACTGTCCATGGTTGGCTTCGCTGCTTTTACCAATTTTTGTTAACTCAGTGGGATGAATTGGAAATGGTGGTGACTGTAATATTTCTGGGCACTATACTTATAAAGGTTCTCTTACGTAAGTATTCTCCGCTAAACGCAATCACCACAATCATCATCTCGTTAGCGCGCTAATCGCTATAACGAGTGGCACAAGTCTTAACTGCTGTTGATGGAAAAGCATTCTAAAAACGTTCTGAGTAGGCAATCTGCACTGAAGTATGTTTTATTACTAACAGGTACATGTGCAAGCTCCGTGCGAACTTTGTGCCTGAATATAGTCGTTGCTCATCCGGCGACGAGCCGTTCAACAACACTATTACAATTCTTTATTTAACTTCATTAGTACGTTGGGTGTTCACTTACGTATCGGTCAGTGTTTCTTTTCATTACAGCTGTTAGACGCAGCAAACTGTCTTAAAACTCACCTGTAGCTGCTGAATGCGCCTGCATATCGCGCTTACGTTGCTTCATTCGTTTCTGTTACCCCACTTCTTATTTTGTTTGTTAAACCCTATTATCACTGAGAAGCGCATCAAACGTCTTCTACTTGCACACAACAACAACAACAACAACAACAACGACAACAACAATAATAATAATAATAATAATAATAATAATAATAATAATAATAATAATAATAATAATAATAATAATAATAATAATCAGCCTGATGTAATAGTTCTGTGGAAACCCGAAAGATGGAGAAAAGTAATTGATAAAGGGAAAATGTGACATCCACCCAATCGTAGCAACTGCTACAAAAGAAACCCATACGAGTTCCTCGAACGAAAAGCCTCGTAGTTGGAGAAAAAATCGTCCCGCTCCGGGACGCGAACCCGGGACCACCCCCTTTCCGCGGCAGCCGCTCTACCATCTGAGCTAACCAGGCGGCTAGCAGATTGCAGGACGAAGTCGAACCCATCAACAACTCGAAACGAAGGCAAGAGTTCGACTAAATAGTTCAGCGGAAAACCGCAAGGTGGAGAGAAGTAAGTAATAAAGGGAAAATGAGACAACCACCCAATCGTAGCAATTGCCACAAAAGAAACCCATACGCTTTCCTCGAAAGAAAAGCCTCGTAGTTGGAGAAAAAATTCTTCCTATTCTTGGACTCGAACCCGGGACCACCGCCTTTCCGGGGCAGCCGCTCTGCTATCTCAGCTAATCAGGCGGCTAGCAGATGGCAGGGCGAAGTCGAATCCATCAAGAACTCGAAGCGATGGCAAGAGTTCGACATAATAGTCCTGCGGAAACCCGCAAGGTGGAGAGAGGCAATTATTAAAGGGAAAATGAGACAAAATTTTCTCTTTATCAATAATCAGCCTTTTGACATCCTCACTGCAGGACGAAGGCCTCTCCCAGTGATCTCCAATTACTCCAGTCTGCGATACCTGATTCCAAGTTTCCAAATTTAATCACTGCACCTTATTGTCCGCCATCTTCCACTGCACTTCTCTTCCCTTGGCACCCATTCTGTTACTCTAATGGTCCAGCGGTTATCTGCTCTACGCATCACATGACCTGCCCAGCTCCATTTTTTTTCTCTTAATGTCAACTAGATTGTCGTCTATCCCCGTTTGCTCTTTAATCCACACCGCTCTCTTCTTGTCTCTTAACGTTAAGCCTAACATTCTTCCTTCCATCGCTCTTTGCGCGGTGTTTATCTTCTAGCCAAATTTTTTGGTTAACCATAGGATGGTAAGAACTCGAATTAGCCTAGACCTGAGGAGGGAACGGAAGAAACTGGTACATAAGAAGCCGATCACTGAGTTAGCGGTAAGAGGGAAAATAGAAGAATTCCAGATCAAGCTACAGAACAGGTATTGGGCTATAACTCAGGAAGAGGACCTTAGTGTTGAAGCAATTAACGACAATCTTGTGGGCATCATTAAGGAGTGTGCAATAAAAGTCGGTGGTAACTCCGTTAGACAGGATACCGGTAAGCTATCGCAGGAGACGAAAGATCTGATGAAGAAACGCCAATGTATGAAAGCCTCTAACCCTACAGCTAGAATAGAACTGGCAGATCTTTCCAAGTTAATCAACAGCGTAAGACAGCTCACATAAGGAACTATAATATGGATAGAATTGAACATGCTCTCGGGAAGGGAGGAAGCCTAAAAGCAGTGAAGAAGAAACTAGGAATTGGCAAGAATCAGATGTGTGCGTTAAGAGACAAAGCCGGCAATATCATAACAAATATGGATGAGATACTTCCAGTGGCAGAGGAGTTCTATAGAGATTTATACAGTACCAGTGGCACCCACGACGATAATGGAGGAGATAGTAGTCTAGAGGAATTCGAAATCCCACAGGTAACGCCGGAAGAAGTAAAGAAAGCCTTGGGAGCTATGCAAAAGGGGAAGGCAGCTGGGGAGGATCAGGTAACAGCAGATATGTTGAAGGATGGCGGGCAGAGTGTTCTAGAGAAACTGGCCACCCTGTATACGCAATGCCTCATGACCTCGAGCGTACCGGAATGTTGGAAGAACGCTAACATAATCCTAATCCATAAGAAAGGGGACGCCAACGACTTCAAAAATTATAGACCGATCAGCTTACTGTCAGTTGCCCACCAACTATTTACTAAGGTAATCACAAATATAATCAGGAACACCTTAGACTTCTGTCACGCAAAGGACCGGGCACGATTCTGTAAAGGCTACTCAACAATATACCATATTCACACTATCAATTAAGTGATAGAGAAATGTGCGGAATATAACCAACCCTTATATATAGCTTTCATTGATTAAGAGAAAGCGTTTGATTCTGTCGAAACCTCAGCAGTCATGGAGGCATTACGGAATCAGGGTGTAGACTAGCCGTATGTAAGGACACTGAAAGATATCTAGAGCGGCTCCACAGCCACCGTAGTCCTCCATAAAGAAAGCAACAAAATCCCAATAAAGAAAGCGGTCAGGCAGGGAGATACGATCTCTCCAACGCTATTCACAGCGTGTTTACAGGAGGTATTCAGAGACCTGGATTGGGAAGAATAGGGGATAAAAGTTAATGGAGAATACCTTACTAACTTGCGATTCGTTGATGATATTGCCTTGCTTAGTAACTCAAGGGACCAGTTGCAATGCATGCTCACTGACCTGGACAGGCAAAGCAGAAGAGTGGGTCTAAAAATTAATCTGCAGAAAACTAAAGTAATGTTTAACAGTCTCGGAGGAGAACAGCAATTTACAATAGGTAGCGAGGCACTGGAAGTGGTAAGAGAATACATCTACTTAGGGCAGGCAGTGACGGCGGATCCGGATCATGAGACGGAAATAATCAGAAGAATAAGAATGGGCTGGGGTGCGTTTGGCAGGCATTCTCAAATCATGAACAGCAGGTTGCCATTATCACTTAAGAGAAAAGGGTATAATAGCTGTGTCTTACGAGTACTCACCTACGGGGCAGAAACCTGGAGGCTTACGAAAAGGGTTCTACTTAAATAAAGGACGACGCAACGAGCTATGGAAAGAAGAATGATGGGTGTAAAGTTAAGGGATAAGAAAAGAGCAGATTGGGTGAGGGAACAAACGCGAGTTAATGACATCTTAGTTGAAATCAAGAAAAAGAAATGGGGGGGGGCACGGGCGGGACATGTAAGGAGGAGGGAAGGTAACCGATGGTCATTAATGGTTACGGACGGGATTCCAAAGGAAGGGAAGCGTAGCAGAGGGCGACAGAAAGTTAGGTGGGCGGATGAGATTAAGAAGTTTGCAGGGACGACATGGCCACAATTAGTACATGACCATGGCTGTTGGAGAAGTATGGGAGAGGCCTTTGCCCTGCAGTGGGCGTAACCAGGCTGATGATGATGATGATGATGATGATGATGATTTGGTTAACCTCACGGAGTAAGACATATAGGAGGTGAAACTCCCGTCAGCGCGAGCGAGCGCGGGCGACCAGATAAAGTCACAATTGTTGCATGCGCCGACGCTACCGTATACAGTGGCGGCACCATGCGGCGCGTCGTAGAAGCCGCAGCCGAAAAAAAAAAAAAGCAGCGCCCGGCAGGCGGCTCGGCGGCTCCGGCAGCTCCGGCCACTCCGTGGTAGAAGTCAGGCGCGCGCGGCCGAACGGGAGCAACAGGCTCAACCGGTTGCCCTGGCAACCGAAACGGCGGTAATTTCTTCCCATGCCGCCAGGTGCCGCCAGCATGAAACATATCCGCGGGCTCGTGACCGTTACTGGTCGCCGCAAACAGCGGAGTTTACACTCCTTAATATTTCTTGCTCCGTTGTTAACCTCCAGGTTTCTGAACCACATGACAACAATGGTAGAATGCAATGATGGTAAAATTTTCTTTTCAATAACAGCTGTAAGCTCCCAGTCAGGGTTGGTAATGCATGCCGTATGCACACCATTTTCAATCTTCTGTAAGTTTTATTCACATGATCAGGTTTTCCTGTAATTGACCGAAATAAACGTACTACTGCACCGAATCTAGAGGCTTACTGGCGATCACGAATTCATGTACCTTTGTCAGGCTATTGAACATTATTCGTCTTCTGCATAACAATCTTCAACCCTGCTCTAACACTTTTCGGTGATGGTCCTGAATCATTTACTGCGATTAATCCCCAGTGTTGCTGAACAGGACAATGCCATCTGTAAACCGAAGGTTGCTGAGATATTCGCCATTGATCCCCCCTCCTAAGCTGTCCCAGTCTAATAGCTTGAATCGGTCTAAGCATGCGATGAATAGCATGAGAGCGATTGCGTCTACTTGCTTGACCCCTTTCTTGGTAAATATCTTTCCAAGTTTCTTGAGGAGAATCGAGGAAGCTGTGGAATCTCTGTAGATATTTTCCAAGATATTTACGTGAGCAGCCTGTACTCTCTCATTACGTAATTCTTCTATGAATGCTGGTATGTCTACTGAATCAAATGCCATTTCATAATCTATGAAAGCCATACAGAGAAGCCGATTGTACTTTGCAGATTTCTGGATTACCTGATTGATGACATGGATGTGATCCATTGTAGAGTATCCCTTCCTGAAGCCAGCCGGTTCTCTCGGTTGGCTGAAGTCAAGTGTTGCCCTTATTCTATTAGACATTTTATTGGTGAATACATTATACAACACTGAAAGTAAGCTAATGGCCCATAATTCTTCAATTGTTTAACGCCTCTTTTCTAATTGATTAGTACAATGTTGGCATTCCTCCAGCTCTCTGGTACACATGAAGTCATGAGAAACTGGGCATAAAGGGCCGCCAGTTTTTCAAGCAATATGTCTCCATCTTTGATTAAATGGACAGTTATTCCAGCTTGCCCTGTCGTTTTTCCCCTGGGCAAGTCTTGCAAAGCCCTTCTAACTGCATCGCTAGTTATAGAAGGAGCATCTGCATCCTGTTCATCACTATTTCCAATGAAGTTTGCGTGGCTGCTGTGGGTACTGGACAGCTCAGTATAAGTTAGTATATCACACTTAGATGTCATTAAATTATATTTCAATTGTTGCCGCTGTGGCTTAATTGGTAGTGACAGAGTAGGTAAAGCTGATTGAATGTCACACGGAGTAAGTGTATTCCAATCCCGCTTACAAGATCTGAAGTTTCTGGATAACTTAGTCGGCTTGCCCATTATTTATCATTAGATGAGTGGAACCGCCAAATTTTCGCATGTATCAAAGCTTTGAAACCGTTTATAAAGCTCCAACCTCCAGCCGGACTCCTTAGTCGCGGGGTAATTTTGTTGTTTAAACTGTGGCTGGGAGTCGAATCTAAGAAATGCTATTCCGTTCTCATCCGAATGGCTGACAGTGCTGTACTCAGTGTCCGCGATCACGCCGAGATGACCAACAATGTTGTGTGACTCCTACGCATTAGCACAACTGGACGATCGGTCTTCATCTGCGGAAGAAACTTTGCCGTTCATCGGCGCACGAGGCTGAGAAAGTGTCATTGTGTCTCATTAATAATCAACAAGCTTGCCCTATCGCATTTGACCGCATGACATCACCCTGTGCGCGCATGTCTGTACGAAATATTCTCTCTTGCACCTTTCTATTATCTCCTCTCCCGTCCCCTGTGTAGAATAGCCGAGCCTAAAATTCTCGCTGTTAACTGCCATACCTTCCCTTCTTACAATTTTCTCTCTATTTCCTTATTCTTTATCCCAACAGCATACAATCCCTTATGAGAGGCCATAAAGATTTCGGAAAGGATGGAAACCCACTGAAAGCACTGCTCGAGGAGTCCCTAAAGGAACGCCCCGTGCAACTCCACAACACCGCCGCTGCACTTGCCGCAGGTCCTCAGGTCCTCTCGCTTAAAGGCGCTGTAAAACCGAGCGTGATGAGATTGCCGCTTGTTTTGATGGAGCGTCGCGTAGCTACGAGAAATAGAGAAGCCGGGAAGGGAGAGCAACGCCACAGTGCAGAGTTTCCTGCTTTCGGGCCTAGGAAGGAAAGAAGACCAAAGAAAAAGCCCGCACAGCTGCCGCCGCGGCCGGCATTCAGTCGCCGCCCATTGTGGGCTCACGGCGCGCGCAATATAACGGGGTGGCGTGTGCGGCCTAGCGGAGACAGTGGGAGATGCAGCGGGGGTAGCGGGGAACAACAAGATGGCGAAGTCACGGAAGACGCCGGCGATAGGCTAGCACTATTCAGCGCGGCTTGAGCGACTAGGATGGAGAGTGAGAAAGAGTGCGGGTCCGTTGCTTTTGTGCTCCCGACGAGGGTTCTGTCGCGAGTCGGCGGGCCCTCTCCACTCCCGCGTCGGCTTCCCGGAGGTCGGGGAGCGCGGACTGAAGCCACAGCGCGGCGGGCGCGCCAGACGCCACGCAGTCTGCGATCGATGCGGGTCAACGGCTGCCCTTGAACGCCCAACGGGGCCGTGAACCAGCGCGGGTGTGCGTGGCGACGGTCCGCCACTTTCGACCACGTGGGGCAGCGCCCCCCTCGCCACCGTGGTTTCTTTCTGGTCAGCGAGACATTGTTTAGGGAAGTGCCACAAAACACGATGTTCTGCAACGAAAAGGCGCAATGAGAGCGGCTCACCGCTCAGAAACACTTGCACGTACTCGCAGGGGGGCACTGAGGCTTTTCGCAAGTACAGTGTCGCGTCTTTTATCACACACCTTCTATGTAATAATCAAGGCATACTTACATTTTTTAAGAACAGTTATTTTCCCTAATTGCCCTTTAAGTCTAATACACTTTATAAAGCGAGCAAGGTCACTAACCTGCATACAAAACGCAATGTCTACACCAAAATTGCTTCGACTTCATTCAGACATCCAGCATAGCCACCCAGACCTTGACAACTTGAACACAACTTGACGAACTTGCAGAAAGGCGCGGAGTGTCAACTTTCTATAAAGACATTAAAGATATAAAACTAAATCAATTTACACTGACAAATCACTTTATGAAATCTCTATCCATTTCTTCTTGCAGCAATATGTTGAATGTCAGAAAATTAAATGACGGTCAAAGCTTCATTTTCTCAATTTCGCGCCGATACCCTCGCATCATGAATTTCAATGTGCCTTTCTTTTTACTTGGGTCATGACTGGTGAAATTTATCTAAGCTTTGGCACTTTTAGAATGCAATGTGCTCCACCTTTGCTGATAGCAAATACACTAGGCCCGAGCAGACACGGTTAGGATTCATGGCTTCAAGGCGGCGTTGCTAGCCATATTTCGTTCTTGATCACTTTTCTAGCTAACCAAGCATATTCCCATGGCAATAGTGGCTTTCTTGGCATCACACTAGGTTAATTTACTAAACAGCTCAAATAACTCTTCTCTTTACTGCCCCTTTAATTTCTCCAAGTAAGTGCTCAGCAGCTTTTGAGACACAAAGCAGTGCTAGTTAGGGCATGCATGTTTCTACTAATGAATTAAATCCTGACATGGCTAAGGTGTCTGCATGGTCTCTCATAACGTAGAAATTACACTGATCTGCTAATAAAAGAGCGTAAGACATTTACCGACTTCATTATTACAACACACAATGTGTGCCGAACGTCAGCCAAATGCGCAGACGGTAGCCAGAAAGACATAGAAGGATTCTTTATTGAAAGGCAGATATATTTCCCGGCGTACATAAACCCGCGAACCCGCGAAGCTCTGCACAGAGGGTAGTCAAAGATTCGCTGTACCCCCTCAAAACTTCGCGCACCACTGTCACTACATCGGATTAGAAATCATGTCGTGTAGGCAACGTGCACTATGGAGTGGGATGTGCTAATCACTGCGCTATCGCGCAACATTTGCCTCTGAAAGCAATATGTCCGAGGTGTAGCGCCTCAAAGATACTCGACGATACTATTTCGAAGGCAACTGTACACAATACTGCGCAGGACGAGGACGAAGTTGTGTGCATTACAGAGAAAGCGTTGGTCTTTAGAAGGTTGTGTTGACACACTTTCTTTTTCTGCTCTTCTTAGTTTCATTTATGGAACTGTGAAAGTGAAGTCAATTAATGCATTTGCCTGCGCCATGCGTGTTAGCCCCAAGTTCATCTCTATATCAGTGTGCCTATGTTCTTTCTTTATAACGGCCCTCCCGCCCTTTTCTTTTATGCTCTCACTAGAAGCTATACGACACAAAATGTTTATCATAGCCTGATAATGAAGCATGTGGCTTACGAGTCCAGCCAGTTTCTTTTTGAAATCACATAACAACAAACATAACATGGTGTTGTTTTCGTGCTATAAAGTTGAGTTTGCTTGATCTGGTTAACACAAAAGCTACACGGCTTAGGTGAAAAAGGCTGCTCAGCTGTTCTGAAAACAGCCTTGTCTACAAGGTAGCGCTCAATCCACGAAGTGGAGAGAAGAGTCAAGATTTATCAATGTTACCGCTATGTATATGCATGCGGACATTAAAAGTCTGGTGTTTAAGCTTTTAAATAAATTAAACGACACCGCTATTACGGCTCAAAATTTTAGGTGTCATTTTAAGGCAAACTCTTTGTGTTTCAATGCCGCATTTAAGGGAAAATGAGACATCCACCTAGAACTGCAGCATTGAAGCAAAAGCAGTTTGCACCTCTCTCCTTCTCTCTTTCTCTCTTCAATTCCCTTCCCCACGCAGAGTAGCATGTCAGCGATGTCTACACGCCGGCTAAAATGTCTGCCTTTCATTAAAGGGTTCTCTCTCTCTCTCTCTCTCAATGCTGCCGTTAAATAAGGTCCAGCCGGAGAGATTGAAAGCAGTATGCGACACGGCTACTCCGTTTCACTGGCATATAAAGAAACTACAAATTCGCCTTAAATACGAACGCATAAAAACATAACATAAGGGGAACGATGGCATGCGCAAACACTAATGCACAAAACGGGTAAAAAAGACGAAACTTCAAGAACGAATGCGTTGTCATTGCAAGAAACTGTCTCTGATATTTTGAGAGCATGTCCATCCTAATAGAAAAAGTCTTTCACTCCAAAGAAAGCTCTACTTTAAAACCACGTCCAAGTATTGTGCCAAGTGACAATGAAGGATTACTCAGTACCTTAGGTTTGTAGTGAAGCTGTTGCCTTTGCTGATTATACAGGGGCGAATCCAATGAGTGGGGGCTATGTACTCGTTCGCCATCTTATCTTTATATTCCCTCTCTCCCGTCCCCCAGAGAAGGGTAGCCAACCAGACGCATTTCTGGTTAACATCTTTGTCTTCTCTCTTTATATTCTCCTCCTCCTCCTGCTGCTCGTTCGCCACTCTAGACGCGCACAATGCGAAGCTTTCGCGATGGACTTTAAAATCGGAATCATCAGTTTAGGCCGCACCAAGGCAAAAGGGGTGAAATAAGGATTCTACATTTCGCGGTAACTTCACATATACGCAATTTCAGTCCAGAGACTACAGTATACAAAATTGGTTTTTTTGGCCTCTTCATCAAACCATGCCGCAGATGACCTCCTCACTAAGAGTTTTCGTAGCATGTTCCTAACCTAGTGACTGATCAGGGGAATGACGTATTCTTCTCCAAGTTCGTGTACACGTTTTTCTAATTAGTCCACTCGTTATTTCCAAATACTGCTGTACAAATGGGGAACCAAATGAAATGAAATTTCATGATTGCGAGCCATGACGAGCCTTATCATGACATTTTCTACTCTACTGCGACGCATAAGGCGAATCTACAGGAAATGTAAAAGAAATAATTATTTGGAAAAGAATTGTTAGCTAAAAAGAATGAAGCTTAATTTTCAATGTTTAACTAAAGTAGCTAAGAATTCTTACTTCTCGAGTCTTGGTAAGAAGCTCGTAGAGGCCTCGAAACAGTTTTGGAAATTTCGTCTCAATGGTAAAAAAAAAATACATCCACTCCTCTAAAATATTCTCACACAATCGTTGACGATGATGCGTCTAAGGCAGCCATCTTTAGCAATTATTTTTCGTCCGTGTTTAGTCAAAGTTGTTCACGCGTTGTTTAACATAGTTTTTTTCAACTGAGGCAGAAGTCATACCTGAGGTCACTTTTAGTGTGCCTGGTATTCGAAAATTGTTAGAAAATGTCAAACAGCTAAAGCGTGTGGCCCAGATTATATTCCAGCTGCGATAATAAAGAACTGTGTGACAACGTTATCATGCACAGAAGTGCTTAGTTGAGAAAGCGCTACCTCGTGATTGGAAGTTAGCACGTGTTACACCTGTTCATAAAAATGGGCCTAGAAATGACGTTGAGAACTACAGGCCGGTGTCTTTAACTAGTATAACATGTAAAATATTTGAACGTCCTTTATAGTTGTATAATGACACATTTGGTTAAACATAATCTTCTGCATCCTAGTCAAGACGGATTTCGGCAAGTTTTTTTTTTCTCAACGCAGCTTGTTGAGTTCACGCATGATTTGGCTCTAGCAATAGATAATCGTAAAGTAGTTGACTGTATGTTCTTGGACTTCAAGAAAGCATTCGATGTTGTTCCTCGTGACGTTCTTATTAGTATATTACGGGGACATAAACTGAATGAATCTGTTATTGCATGGATAGCCGAGTATCTCTGTCTAAGACAGCAGTCGGTAGTTCTCAACGGTTGTTCCTCCCGATATGTTCCCGTGACCTCAGGAGTTCCCCACGGCTCAGTTCTGGTCCCTCTTTTGTTTCTGTTGTATATAAATGATATTACTATTGGCCACAAATCTTCGTTCAGAATGTTGGCGGATGACTGTGTAGTTTACAGGACTATAGAGAATAAACGTGAATACCTGCAGCATGATTTAAATGTAATAGCACCCTGGTGTGCTGATTCAGAAATGACGTTGAATGTTAAAAATTGTGTTCACGTCACCTTTACAATTAAACGTTCATACCAGTTGAATACGTATACCATAAATAATGCTATGTTAAGCACGGCCAGGGAATATAAATATCTAGGAGTTTATTTAACGAGTGATTTGTGGTGGGCTAGGCACGTTCACCACATCAAAGTTAAGGCTGCACGTGTTTTGGGTTCTTTAAGACAGCCAACTTCCATTTACCTTAAAAGAACAACTGTATTTCACTCATGTGCGCTCATTGTTAGAGTAGGCATGCGTTTTCTGGGATCCGTATACCAAAGAACTGGCCGATACGCTTGAAAAAATACAGAATATGGCAGTGCGATTCGTTCAAGGTAATTGGGATCGTCAACTTAGTATGAGAGAAAGCAAAAGTAAACTTAAATGGGAAGACTTGAAAGATCGTAGACGAAACCTCAGGTTGACATTTTTTCATTATATCTACCATTCTAAAGCTGGAATCGATAAGGATGTGTACATCCAAGAGCCGTTCTACTTATCCCAAAGGAGGTACCACGGTCTCTATGTAAAGGAATTTAAAGTAAAGTAAAGGTGAAGTCTTGCGCTATTCATTTTTTGTTAGATGTATAAGAAAGTGGAATGATCTTCCGCCTATGATTGTATCCATTGTGTCGAATGATGATTTTTGTAATTAGTTTCTTTATTGGTCTCAAATATGATGCTAATTCTTATGTATCCCCCTGCTGTAATGCCTGAAAAGGCGAAGCAGGTATCAAATACATAAATAAAAATAAATAAATAAAGCCCCATTGTAGCGCAAATAAATACTAGCACAAAGAACAGAAGCAGCTGTGTTCTTTGCGCTCGTTTTGATTTGCGCCATAGTGGCTGTGTCAAGCGTGAACCAGCTAGCCCAAGAACAAGTTATCCCAAGTTGTCCTCTTCAATATTTAATGGCAGCGATTGAGCACGTCTGCTTCGTCTTGATTAGTCTTCTTCGCGCGCTCGGCTGCCTCTCATGTTTACAAGTTGGCGCTGAAGTCGTTTTGTTTTCTTCAAGGATAGCATGAAGCCTATTATTGGGAAGCCCAATTATAAATCTGAGAAAAGTCCTAGGAATCCAGCATTAAGAATCTGAAGGGTTGTTTTAGTGGATACAAACGGTTTAATCTGGCTAGGTAAGAGGAGGAAGAAAAGCCGAGCCTTTCCTTTTCACCACAATTCACCACTGGGATGTGCCACGTGTTGAAGGAGACGACAACAACCACCGGGAGGCGCAACTTCCACAAACGAATACGACTCGCGCATGCTTTATTTCTCGAAAGGAGAATTCTCGCTCGCACCTGTGAGTGTTCCCTTGAACAGACACCACACAAAACAGGCTAAGGTTTGCTGCGCAAAATACATCACCGGAGTTTGCGTCACTGCATCACGTTACGTGTGAATGGGTAATTTCTTCAGTTTTTTTAGTTTCAGTTTTAGTTTATTATTTTTTAAATATAGTGAATGGGTTAGAAATAATATGCGGAGGAGGCTCTCCAAGTCAAAGACTGCATCGGGACCTTCGGTTAATAATAATAATGTAGAGACATATGAAAGATGAGCAAGCTAGGTAAAATAAACACATACGCGTAAGATACAAAAAAATTAAACAAATTATATACAATTGTAAGTATACAATCGTATATAGGGCAAAACAATGCTGTCAATACATACAAATGACAAACGTAGTATAGTGAAGGATCTAAACTTAGTTATACCTGAAAGAAACATTTAAGGGCATGGACGAAGATATTCTAACGGTGTTGTGTAAACCATTCTATAGTTGTATAGCCGCGAATGACGATGTCAATTTTCCATAGTTAGTACGAACTATGGGCAGTAGAAAATTGAACTTACGTGAAAACCTGTTATTATTCTTATTAATGAGACACCTGGAATCTATGAATCCGTATGAAACATGTTTAGTAAGTAATTTATAAAAACGTAGTTGTGACATGACAGCTGAAGAAGCTCGTCACAAGAAGGATATTCTTTCCACGAAGTAACATAGTAGCACTCGCGAAAAAAACCTCTGTTAGTGATAATGCGTATTGCTTGGTTTTGCAAGTGCTGAAGAGACGAGAGATGAGAGTAATATGTATTTCCCCAGGAAACAATACTGTAATTAATGTGACTGTGAATGGAAGAAAGGTACAATGTAAATAACACGTCTTCGGAAAACTATGCCCTTGATTTGATGATTGCTCTAATACCGAAAGTAGACTTTTGCTTATTATGACAATGTGTTCTGAAACCTTCAAATTAGAATTTAACTTGATGCGCAAAAAATGACATACAGTCGGAGACGTGAATGTGATAACCATATAGAGTTATCTCAGGCATGCCGGGTAGAATTCCTTGGCTTGTTCGGAAAATAATGCATTGAGTTTTGGTTGGATTGATAATTAAATGAATGGAAGAACAACATGCAGCAGTCTGTTCAAGCTCATTGTTCAGTTTAAAGGTTAAAGTTATTAAAGATTTGTCACACAAGGATATGGTAGTATTGTCTGCGTATAGTACGCAATCTGTAGATTTAAGGTACGTTGGTAAATCATTAGTATAAATTTGACAGAACGTTGCAGAGCAGCTCAATTGCAATCTGTTATTCTGCACAAACGACATGTCTACCTTGAGGTTGACTTGTCGCAATAAACCTTGTCGCTTCCAAAATGGCGCACACTTGTGTGGTCGTGGGTGTACTGAGATGACATATATTGAGAAAGCGCTAACGTGAAGGCTCTGCACGGATAACAGAGAGAGTGAACCTGTAAACATGTTATCTTATCCGTGTGGTGCCTTTATGTGAGCAAGTTCAAAATATCGCCATTATTTATTACTCACGACAGAGCTTAAACAAGGAAGGTGAACTTTACATGCTTAACATACGGCACGCGCACACTAACCGGTCATTACCTGTTAATGCAGTAGTGAAGTCACATTTCATGATAACGAGTGATGCCACAGATGTGAAAACATTATTGCTCTCTGAATTTTCTTTCAATGTACGTTAATCTGTATGTCACAATCACGCTGTGGCCTCGTAAGTTCACAGAAAGACTCATAGAAACAATATTACTTTTGCCAATCTGTATTTTACTAAATTTATTGTTCTGAATCAAGCAATAGGTGCAGCATAGAGGCCAGGTACAGCAAGCAAATTAACAAGTGTTGGAATAATTGGTTAGTTATTGCAGACTTTGTAAACGTTTCTTCCTCAATTCTACATATTTACGTAAAAAACGTAGCATAGCTGAATGTCCCCAAAAATAATTATTCTTATTAATGTATTATGCAGCACTGATTCTACGGTGCGGCGATTTTGTGCCTGCAAACGGGGTAAAATCTACGGCCGTGACGCGGCGATGTCTCGAAACGTTTTTGACTGGAGTATGCAATCTAAAAAATAATAGATGTGTAATACTTTTTTCGCACGAATGATCGTAATTTGCAAATTGCGCAGGGATTCCTTCCGCCCACTGTTTCGGCATGTCTATTCGCGCCCTCTACAGGTGGAGTAAGACGAGCTTGTGTCAGAGCCATGGTTTTGTTAAAATCGCGAACTGCGTATTTATAAAGTCTCCTGTTGAGGCTGCTCCAAGGTTTCAATTAAGTTGCAAAATGCTATGTATTTTCGCTTCCTACCAGCGTTCTAGTGAGACGAAATCGGCGCATTCTTTATTAACCAAGGCCTAGCGATAGTTCCTGGCGAGACTTGTGGCTACTGTCACGTAAATAGGGAGTCTAATGCAAGCGCTGCTCAGTGGCTATGGTGTTAGGCTGCTGAGCACGAGGTCGCGGGATCGAATCCCGGCCACGGCGGCCGCATTTCGATGGGGGCGAAATGCGAAAACACCCGTGTACTTGGATTTAGGTGCACGTTAAAGAACCCCAGGTGGTCAAAATATCCGGAGTCCCCCACTACGGCGTGCCTCATAATCAGAAAGTGGTTTTGGCACGTAAAACATAATATAATAATAATAAATAATAATGCAAGCGCGTATAGTTAACGTACTAAGTCGCGAGCAAGTTCCCGATATATTCTATGCGCTTGCGCGTTAAGATCCCGTAAGGCCTTAACATCCGTAGAGATTCTAATAAACTTGTCTATTATTTGTATACTGACATCGCTGCGCAAACACAGTTTTTTTTTAATTTAGATTGGAGACAATGTGGTTATATTATATCGCAAGAGCACTTCGACCTCTGTGACGTCCTCAAGCTTTGTACGCATTCGCATAATAAATAGTATTGAATGCTCGTTGCACTAGTGATGTAGCAACCATATTTCACTCATGCTTGATCCATGAGCTACACGAAAGCTTACGAGGACAACCGCAGGAAAGCCACCAGAAAGTGTCCTTTGTTTCAAAGTAGCCCATCCCGGACACGTTGCTTCGAACATAATCGTAAAAAATGTCTCTCTCATCTCTTCTTCATTTTTCCCACGCACTGTGGGAGACGGCAAGCTATACTCGAAGCACATAAATCTTGCCTATGCATCCCCAGTGCCGCAGCACATTCTGCTCGATTTCTGCGTTCGTTCATATGCACGCGCGTGGCACAGTCATAAATACGCTAAGGCCGTATAAGAGTGAATACATGGGAGAGGGTGTTCGTATCTCCAACTGGTTGCCAAAAGGCTGACACGTATGCAGTAAAGACATCACATTTTGACAGAATTGGCTCTTTCGTTATTTCGTTTCGGAAAAACTTGCTGCTTACCCCGGAACCTTGGTAATTTGAGAGAACGCAACAATCGAGGCTTGACCTAACCTTGTTTCTCAGTAATGACCAAGGTGTTATAGCATAGAACCACTGTCACTACCATAGAACCACTGGTTTCGGAGAAACTCCAGCCGTTCGACGAGTTCGTGCTCCGTTCATGTCGGAGCTCCATCTTGGCAATTTCTCGACTGAAGGCCCAGGCTGCTGCACTTCGACCAATGCAGTTTCCCTCTTGGCAGGCGTGCTGGGCGCTTTGTGACGCCGCGTCCGATCTGCTTTTGAAATCCGTTCATGCTTTGCGCAGGCGAATGCAGGCAAACATGTCACGCATAAAACATCCAGTCCGTCCTATGAATTACCCTCGTATGACGATCACTAAATGTAAATAAGTTAAGCTTTATTCGTAAATTACGTTTCTGTGATAGCAGAATGACGGATCCTAACGAGGTATTTGGCGTGTTAATCCCGGAGGTACGCAGAGACGGAAGGCGTCATACTACGCGCGCCACCTTCATTCGAGCTCACGCTCTTGACGCTCGCCGTAACGCCAAGCATTTCAGCAGCACGGGCCTGAGGTGAAATGTTCTCGCGGTAAAGAAGAAGCAGTGCACAGTTCATTTGAAAAGAAGTAAACCCCAAATGAAATTTATGGCCAAGCATGTTTGTCATTCTAACAATCCTGCACTACCGGCGGTAACTGGCAAATACCCTAAGTAAGAGCCCGTGGCAGAAATGGTTAAAACTGATGGATATACTGACTTGTCAAAAGCAGCATCAGTGCGCATCTTTGACACGTTGAAAGCTTCAAAGCTACGTTCTAGCTCAACTTACTCCAACTTATACTCCACTGCGCTGTGTAGCTATGTTAATTATCAAGTAGAATGCGTTGTCAAATCCCGTACGCATTAACTTCTAACCATAATAAAGTGATTCTCAAATGTTGTTCGTTTGTTATCACGGCAGTTGGACGAAGCTGCCTTAATTCGCTCAGCTTCAGGGTGCATTTTAGCCAGGTGTAGTCCTCAGTCAGAATAAAACAAACTGCGAGGAGCAAGAGCTCCACACATCTACGCGGCCGCTCGCAACAGGCGGCAGAAGCAGGGGATCCAGAAAGTCTTGTAGTCTAACAATAAAGAGCGTTTTATACGAACACAACCACACTAAACGTCCACCAGAGTACTGCGACACCAGAGGATAGCACACCAGGTGTGGTATACTTATGCGTGCCCATATGCTGGTCAGTATTCCTGACCTGCATATAGAGGCCATATTTTGGCGAACTACGGTTAGGAGATATAACTGAAGTGGACGTGTGTGTGTGTGTGTGTGCGCGCGCGTGCATGAGTGAATGAATGAATTCTAGGATTTGACGTGCCAAAATCACGCTTTTATTATGCGGCATGGCGTAGTGGGGGACTCCGGATTAATTTTGACCACCAGGGGATCTTTAACGTATCCCCAATGCGCGGGACACGGGCCTTTCTGCATTTCGCCCCCATCGAGGAGTGTGTGCGCACGCGCTTGGAGGTGTATGCCGGAGTGGGTGGGTGGTAGGTTGGTAAGATTGTAAAGTATTTGCAAGGTTTGCCGTGGTGGGAAGCTCACTCACAGAACAAAAAAAAGAACAATGTCTCGAACGTACATACAGAAGCACTCCTTCTTTCGCTGTTTTGGTGCGAAAGCATCAACTCGCCCACTGAGCGAAAAACCCGGCCTCTGTAACAGCGAAGCGGCACCAAAATTCCCATTGGTTGAGTCACGAGCGTGCCTCGACGGAGCGGAGCGGGCGAATGGGAACACCTGCAGCCACGCTGGTTCGCCAGGTGTTGCGTGAGCGGAGAGAGCTGCGACGCTACGTCACCTTCGCTCTCGGTCTCGAAAACCTTTGCTATCCGTGCATTCCTTCCCTGCGCAAGCTCTCACCTGCGTTCTAACTTTGCCTCGGTAATTACTATGAGGAAAGTATTGTATTAAAAAAACAGAATAAATTCGAAAGGAATAAAGGACCAACCCTTCCCTTACCGGAAAGTGGAAGTAAGGGAAGCTTGTCCTGCGGGCTTCTGACCTTCGTCACGGTTAAGGGACCCACAGGTAACGGTGCAAGATTGCTTCGGCCTCCCGCTTTCTCAGCTCGGGATCTTATTCTCGTTGCTGTTGGATTGCCTGGGCTCCGGCGGCTCTAACAGCTGTATCGGCGCGCCAACGGCGAGCCCTTTCACGGGCGAGTTCTCGCTCGCCACCCTTCGTCGAAGTCTGCCCTTTTCCCGGGGGAATGCACAACGCGTGGCCATCTATCCGTTTTCCGAGACTGAATTGAACGGAAACAAAGCCGGCGCCGCGCGAGCGGTACCCTTTCCTGCTCTTTTCCTTCCCGGCGGAAGCGAAACAGCTATGATTGGTTGCGCACGTGGTGTGAGCGAGCGCCTACGCAGCTGGAATCCTTGCCAATGACTCACTTTCCGGCGCCGCTGCAGCTGTGAACTCATGAAGCCACCCTTTCCCTTAGCTGCACCTCTGGGACCAAATGGGTCTTTTTTGCGTGACCGCGACGGCGCCCCATGTGAGCCAATATTAGCTTCGCTTTAAAACGTTTACAGTATTGAGTTTCGAACCTATGACCCCACGCTCAGAAGCTGGGTGCCTTACTCACTGGGCTAAACCAACGCCTCCTAGGTAACAGGCCTGTTCACTCTGCTTTATGACATCATGAAACTTGGACTGAAATTCACTTTGCCAAGCCCGGCATGGCATAAGCGGTGACGTCAAAATCACCGCGGCTCACTCGGGAGCGTCCCCCATTAAATTCTATGACAGTCGGGCGAGGTAGCATGACGTCACAGATTGAAGTGTGCCGGTCTTGTGCTAACGAGGAGGCGTTGACCAAGCGTCTCAACGCGCTCGCCTGCCCGCGAGGAATTCATAACGCGAAGGATCGCTGCATTTACAGCGCATAAGTGCTTACGTGTCGCCGGATTTCCTATGTTTTATCAGTCAATATTCATTGTGAGTGAAAGTACCTATTTTCTTGGCTAAACCTTGGTAGTAAAAATGTTGGCGTGCTTGCATAGGCGTGCTGCTTGCGCCACAGTGGGTGACACCACGGTAGTCTAAACCATGCCGTTCGTAACTATCCAAGTCAGTGCGAGCTTTCGCTCAAGAATGGCAGGAAAAGAAAAGAAAAAGAAGCCGGCAGGAGCACCGCAGCGAGATCTATCGGGACCCTGCAAACATGCCCGTGCGAAGCGGCCGCAAACAGCAGTACCGCGTGGAACAGGGTAAACACTCGGCGCGCGAGGAATGCCCGGAGCCGCCAGGGAGAGAGGCTTAGTCGGGTCCTTTGGAATCAGGCCCGTCTTCGGCGAGATGTAGACACTGCGGGTGGGGCTGTGGCCACACTGGTCATGCGCCTGGAGCGCGCGGTTATGAGCGCTCGTGTGGGCGGTCACTCGTGTGTCTACCACCGCCCCCACTGGGATTGAGCGCGTATTCACTTTCCTGCTTTGATACCAGTCGTGCCGCAGCGACTCCGAGTTTCCTTGTCTGAACCATCGTCTGTCACGCCGGCGACAGCATAGCCAACACAGTAGCGATGGGCATGAGAGCAAGAGGTTAGGGTCTCATTTTTCGTCACCTATGCAACACCAACGGAGGGTACCTGCTGTGTGAGTAACAACAAATAAAAGTGCGTCAAATAAAGAGTGTTGGGGTTTCATTGCCAGAATGCTCGCAGCCGAGCACCTGATCATTTTTGGCGCTTTTGCAGCTTCTTTCTGTCGGGCAAGGTTGTTTGTAGTGGTCTAGCTCCCTCGCTATCTATTTGTAAAGAAAGCGTCATCCTCCTCCTTCTCCTCCTCCTCCTCCTCCTCCTTCTCATAATCATCATCAGCAGCAGCAGCAGCAGCAGCAGCGGCAGCAGCAGCCTGTTTTATGTCCACTGCAGGACGAGGGCTTCCCTGCGATCTGCAATACTGCTGTACTGCGCCAACCGATTCCAGCTAGCGCCCGCGAAATTCCTAATTTAATCGCTCCACTTAGTTTTCTGCCGTCCTCGACTGCGTTTCGTTCTCTTGGTAACCATTCTGTAACCCTAGTGGTCCAACGGTTATCTAGCCTGGGCATTACATGACCTGCCCAGCTCCATTTTTTCCTCTTAATGTAAATGAGAATGTCGCTATACCCGTTTGCTCTCTGATCCAAACCGCTCTCTTTCTGTCTCTTGACGTTATGCCTAGCATTCTTCGTTCCATCGCTCTTTGCGCAGTCCTTAACTTGGTATCAAGCTTCTTTGTCAATCTCCAAGTCTCTGCCCCATATGTCAGTACAGGTAAAATGCGCTGATTGTACACCTTCCTTTGCAATGATAATGGGCACACTTCCAGTCAAGAGCTGAAAATCTGTGCCGTATGCGATCCGATCCATTTTTATTCTACTATGAATTTCCTTCTCATGATCAGGGTTCCCTTTGATTAGTTGACCTCGGTAAACGTACTCCTTCGCAGACTTTAGAGGCTGACTGGCAATCCTCTTGTTCCCTTGCCCGGCTAGTCATCATTGTCTTTGTCTTCTGCATATTAATCTTTAACCCCACTCTTACACTCTTTCTGTTAAGGTCCTCAATTGTTTGTTGTAACTCGTCTGCAGTGTTGCTGAATAGAACAATGTCATCGGCCAACCGAAGGTTGCCGAGATATTCACTGTCGATCTTTCCTCCTGAGCCTTCTCAGTTTATTAGCCTGAATACTTCTTCAAGCACGCAGTGAATAGCATAGAAGAGATTGTGTCTCCTTGTCTGACCCATTTCTTTATAGGTATCTTCCTACTTTTCTTGTGTAGAATTAAGGTGGCTGTGGAATCTCTGCAGATATTTGCCACGGTATTTACGTAAGCGGTCTGTACTCCTTAATTACGCTATGCCTGTATGACTGCTGGTATCTGTATTGAATCAAATGCTATTTCGTAATCTATGAAAGCCATATAGAGAGGCTTATTGTACTCTGCGGATTTCTCGATTGCCTGATTATTGTGGACGTGATCCATTGTAGAGCATTCCTTCGTGAAGCCAGCCTGTTTCTTTGGTTGACTAAAGTCCAGTGTTGCCCTTATTCAACTGGAGATTATTTTGGTGAATATTTTTAATAATACTGGGAGTAAGCTAATTGGCCTATAATTTTTTCATTCTTTAGCGTCTCCTTTTTTATAGATTAGTATAATGCTTGCATTCTTCCATTTTCTGGGACCCTTGCAGTCGATAGACACTTCGTATAAAGAGCCGCCAGTTTTCCAAGCATTATGTCTCCTCCACCTTTGATTAAATCAACTGTTATTCCATCTTTTCCTGCCGATCTTTTTCGTTCCATGTCTTGCAGGGTCCTTCTGACCTCATCGCTAGTTATAGGAGGAGTTTCTGTATCCGATTCATTGCTGTTTCTACTGAATGTATCCGGACTCCTCTCGGTACTGTACAGGTCAGTTTAGAATTCTTCCGCTGCTTTTACTATACCTTCGAGATTGCTGATTATATTACCCTGCTTATCTTTCAGTGCATACATCTTAGTTTGCCCTATGCCAAGTTTCCTTCTCACTGATTTGAGGCTGGTTCCATTTTTTTGCAGCTTCTTCAGTGTTTCTCACGTCATAGTTTCGAATATTACTTATTTTCGCCTTGTTGATCAGTTTCGACAGTTCTGCGAATTCTACTTTATCTCTTGAGTTGGTCACTTTCATTCTTTGTCGTTTCTTTATTAGGTCTTTAGTTACATGGGACAGCTTGCGTACTGACTGCCTTGGTGCCTTGTCTCCCACTTCAATTGCTGCCTCTGAAGCCAGGCTAGATACGGCTTCATTCATTACCTCAATGTCATCAGCATCTCTCTGTTCCAAAGCCGCGTATTTGTTCGCAAGTACCAGCCTGAATTTGTCTGCTTTTACCCTACTGCCTCTAGGTTGACGTGTTTCTTCTTTACCAATTTTACTCTTTCTCTCTTCAAATTCAGGTGAATCCCAGCCCTCAACAAGCTATGATCATTGCAATTTACCCTACCTATCACTTCTACATACTGAACTATGCTGAAATCGGCATAAAGTATGAAATCAATTTCATTTCTTGTTTCACCATTAGGGCTTTTCCAGGTCCACTTTCTGTTGCTACGCTTCCTGAAAAAAAGGTGTTAATTATTCGCAGATTATTCCTTTCTGCGAATTCTAGAGCACCTCTCCTGTAGCATTTCTAGAATCGACACCGTAGTTGCCGATTGCTCGTTCACCAGCCTAATTCTTCCCCACTTTTACATTGAAGTCGTCCATTACTACAGCATACTGAGTTTCCACTTTTCACATCGCTAACTCAAGAGAGAGAGAGAGAGAGGAATATATGAAGGCAGGGATGTTAACCAGTCAAGGGTTTGGTTGGCTACCCTACGCGGGGGGAAGGGAGAAGGGGAAGAGAGAGAAGGGAGAGAAAGGTGTAGATACGTATACGGGCAGTACTTGAGTTAAAGCCGCTCTCGCAAACCAGACGTTCTGAGAAAGCACAAAAGTGCCTTCACTGCCTTCTGAGCAGATGATCGGTGGGGATGGTCTCCGGTAATGTTTGTTCACTCAGAGGACGATCATCGAATTTCCTGAATGCGTTGGGCAGATTGTTCTTGTGTTTAAATTGAGGACAATGGCACAATAAGTGGTCAATGTTCTCCTCGCATTCGCAAACATCACACGTAGGACTATCAGCCATTACAATTAGTGCAGAGTAGGCATTCGTGAAGGCCACTCCACGCCACAACCAATACAGAAGAGATGCTTCGCGTTGGTGCAGACCGGCTGGAGGTCTGAGTTGAAGCGGCGGGTTCATTCTGTGCAGTCTTGTGCGCCTTGTGTGCACGGTATTCCACTCTGCTAAAGAGATCTTGCGAGCTAGACTGCGAAGTTGTCTCGCGGCGTCGGTCCTTGAGAGAGGAATGGGCACGCAGCGGTCTTCTTGGTTTGACATCCGAGCTGCCTTATCTGCCTCATCATTTCCTACGATACCACAATGACCTGCAGGGTATCCACTGAAAAGACATATCTTGGCCTTTTTCTCCTAAATGATGGACAAGTTCCACGATTTCGCACGTGACCTGATCGTGAGTTCCATGTCGGAGAAACGACTGCACACATTGCAAGGTCGGCCTTCAATCGCAGAAGACTGCCCATTTCCTAGCACTTTCAGCACTTATCACAGGAAGCGCGTCGCGGAGAGCTGCGAGCTCTGCACCTGTAGGCGTAGTGACATGGGAAGTTTTGAACCGCTTGGTTATTCTCATTGCTGGTATAACTACAGCCCCACCGGAACTGGTTGATGTAGTTGATCCATCAGTATAGATGTGTGTGCAGTCGCTGTATTTCTCGTACAAAAGAAGTAAAGCTAGTTGCTTTAGTGCTGATGACGGCAAGTCCGACTTTTTCTGAAGTCCTGGGATTGTAAGGTTTACTTGAGTACGGCGCACACACCATGGAGGAATGGAAGGTTTCCCCGCAGGTGGGTAACCTGATCTGAGAGAAGCACGGTGCGCGAAGACAGTCGCACTGAATGTCGTGTTGTTTCAATGCTAATGTGCGTTCTAAGAGTAGAATCTTGAGCAACTGCAATAACTTGAGTCGTTGACGCGCTCCACGGTAGGCCAAGGCATATCTTGAGGGCTTGGCCTTGGATGCTTTGGATTATAATCAGGTTAGTTCTGCAGGTGTTGGACATGACCGGTAGGCTGTACCTCAGGAATCCAATATAGAGGACCCTGTACAGTTGCAGTATAGATTGTATTGGCGCTAACCAGGTCTTTCCTGCCTGGAACTTAAACATATGGCAAATTCTTGTCAGGCGTTTTCTCACGTAATTCACATGAGGGGTCCAGGAGAGATTTCTGTCAATGACCACCCCCACAAATCTATGAGTCGTGCTGTATGAGATCAATTGTCCGTCGACGGATATCACGTATCGAGGCATTGATTTCGTAGTAAACGACACCACTGCACACTTTTCATATGAAATATGAAGTCCTTGTTCTCAAAGGTAGGAGGATGTTAAAGTGGCTGCCTTCTGTAGCAGCGCGCGAAGATGCAGTCGCGTCACAGCCGACGTCCAAATGCAAAGGTCGTCGGCATAGATGGAGAGCCTAACGGTGCATGACAGGATGTCGGCGAGCCCAATGACTGGAGAGCGTTGGGCTCAGTACTCCGCCCTGAGGCACCCCACGGTTAGTGTAATGCTGAGAGGTCGTGCCATCCTAGGTAAGTATGAAAATGGTTCTTTTATGTAGATAGTTACTTATCCAGAAATAGACCTTGCCGCCAAGTCCTACTGCCTCTAACGCGTTGAAAATCGCTTCGTGCGTTACGTTATGGTACGCTCCTTTAATATCCAGAAACAGGGCAGCAGATAGTCATTTGCAGGACTTCTGGTGATCGACGTTCGTCACCAAGTCGATAACGTTGTCAATGGAAGAATGGCGACGCCTGAAACCGGCCACTGCATCTGGATATAGCTGGTCATGTTCCAGGTACCATTCTAACCGTGCTAGAACCATCATCTCCATTAGTTTTCGATGCAACTGGCAAGCGCAATTGGTCGGTGTGATGCAATGGCTACAGGCGACTTGCCAGGCTTAAGCAGTGGAATTAGGCGACTGGCCTTCCATTCCTGGGGAACCGTGCCTGTCTGCCAGGAGTTGTTGAACAAGAGCAGGAGCACTTTCCGAGCCTCTTCGTCAAGATTACATAGGACACGGTAGGTTATACAATCGGGTCCTGGTGAATATGAACGCTTGCACAAGGCCAGTGCAGCTTCGAGTTCGTCCATGGAGAAAGGACTGTCTATGCGGGGTCGCGTGAAATCGGTGAGTGGTGGAGCGTCGATATTCCAGCGGAACTAGTTTCGCCGGCGATCCTCCTGCAGAAAGCTTCAGCGACGTCAATCTCGTTGCATTGTTGGTGAAGGGCCAAAGACTAAAAAGGGTGGCACTGTTGAGGGGTTCCACGGAGACCACGAACAGTTTTCCATATGTGAGACAAAGGTTTTCTCGATCCAACGACTCGCAGAATGACTTCCATCTTTGCGATGCAAGTTTGTCCATGCGACATTGAATTTTCTTTTCAGTTGCCTGGCCAACCTCAAGTCATGTACAGACTTCGTGCGCCTGTATCTTCGCTTTGCGCGGCGACGAATTGCACGAAGCTTCTCCAGCTCAATGTCGTATTCGGTGCTTGTATAGATTCTCGGAAGCGAATGTGTAGCAGCCTCCAGGGCACTCTTTATGATGTCCTCTAGGCTAGAGGACAAGTCACCACTACAGCTGTCTTCGACAATTGATTTGAACATTGGCCAGTCGATGCATTGTGTGATGCCGGCTAACGTGGAGACTGTCAGCCCTTCAATCCTAACATAAGTGGGTAGTTGGTCACTTCTCCGCGTTTCAATATCCCAAAACCACCTAACATTTCCAGTGAAGGAGCGTGAAAGAAAGGTGAGGTCCAGGCAGCTACAGTAGGCAGTCACACGCAGAAAGGTGGGGCTTCCATCATTTAACAAGCACAGTTCTTGTTCGGAGGCAAATGACACTAACCTTCTTCCTCTCGAGTTTATCTTAGAACTTCCCCAGAGAGGGTGATGGGCATTAAAATCTCCAGTCATCACCAAAGACTGCGGAGTCGCTGTCATGATTCGCCGTAACCGCTCGCAGTCCAGCCGACTTCAGGGCGATATGTAGGCTCCAACTACTGTGAAAGTGAGCTTGCCTTTCTTCACTGTGAGACATACGTATTGGTTTTCATGGTCAGGTGGCACTGGATGATGGACATACGTAAGATCACGTCGTATGAATACGATGATCTTGCTGCAGTCTCCGTGGGTGGCGGACATGAAACACTCATACCCGGAAAGTCTCATGTTATCTGATAGGGGCTCGCAGATGGCGATGATTAGAAACTTATTCGTGAACACAAACTTTCGAAAGTCCAACATGCGTGACTTAAATCCTCTGGCGTTCCACTGAAATATCGATGCGTTCCGGACTTCGTCACGAAACAACGGCTTCTGGAGAGTCATGATTTCAACCAAGAGATGCAAGTACTGGACTCAAAGTGTCCAGCACCTGTAGCGCGCTTTGTGCAGACTAGGATTTCATGTTGGTAAGTATAAGGCGAATGGCATTCATGAGCGACCGCAGAATGTTGATGACCTGGAGATCATCAGCCAGCGTCGCTTCAACAGTTGCCGAAGCAGTCGAAGTTGGTGCGTCTTGAGGCAACTTAGCAGGGAGTTGTGCCCTCGGTAGCTCAAGCCATTCTTCCGGGCGGGCGAGCCACTCCGCTTTGTTTGCTTTCCTTGTATCTATCTTGGTGGCGCTGTGCGGTGATGTAGCAGTCCTTCTGACGGAAGATGGCGTGTTCCTATCTGCAAGTGCGGAATGTCGTGAACGTTGTCGGTGTCGATGCCGACGTCGCCGAACAGCGGCAACAGCCTCTCGATGCGTTGAATTGTCCTGCACCATTCGTTTTAGGATCGCGAATTCCTTCCGCACCCGCGGGCAATCCTTTGATGAGGCCTCGTGAACACCACTGCAGTTAGGGCACATTAGAACATCTGTGCTGCAGGCGTCTTCTGAATGGGACTCAGAGCACCGCGGGCACACGACGTTGTTCACGCCGACTCCCTTTACGTGGCCAATCTTGCAACAATGGAGGGGCTTCGGTAATAATGGTCGCACTGGATGACGGACATGTCCTACTTTGACGTGGGAAGGAAGGCTGTCTCCTTCAAACAAAATCTTCACACAGCGTGTGTTTCCCAGTCTGAAAATCCTCGTAACGAAAGTGCCTTCTGTCGTTGGCTTGTTCATTATTGGCAAGTCGTCCTTCGGTATGGCAACGTCGACGCCATAAATGACGCCCGCAGTACCTTCGCCGCCTGTATGGATCATTGACCGTACCTTTACGTTGTCGATTTCAGTTATATTATGTAGGTCTTGTGGAACGCTGCGTTGTAAGACATCAACTGCCAAGACATTCTTCCGCGAGTTTATTCGCGCGTCTTTAATCTAATTTGGTGCAATTCTTTCGAGTAACGAAGAGAGGACTTGCCTGTCGAGGAGCCGCAAGTTCGTCGCCAGGTCGCTAATTCAACATCTTCATAAAATTGATCTACCTCATCAACATCGTGACGGGATGTTGGAGCATAGGCTTGCACTACCTTTAATCTATATCTCTTACTAAGTTGATTACGAATACTGCTACCCCCTCATTATAGCTGTAGAATTCGTCAATGTTGCCCACTATGTCCTTATGGATTAGGAGTCCTACCCCGCATTGCTTCTTATCTGGGAGACCTCTCCAGCAGAGGACATGGCCATTATTCTGAAATGTATAAGCGTCACCAGTTCTTCTAATCTCACTAAGGCGGATGATATCCCAAAATATTTCTGATAGTTGCTCAAAGAGTTCTGCTAAGCTAGCCTCATTCGATAGAGTTCGGCTGGTAAAGGTTGACAGGATCAGTTTCCATTGGCGGAAGCGTCCTCAGAGATCGGTTATTAATGTCCTGGGGAAGTCACACTGCAAGGATGTGATGTTACTATTACCAGAGTAAATTTAATTTTGCAATAATGATAGTTTCCAAGGTATTCACCTTCAGAGTCACCAATAACGAGTAGAAATTCTAGTCAATGCAATGATGCTGGATGTAAAAAAATAGTATACGATTTGCATATTCCAGGATTTTGTTGTCTTAGCTAGCCACGGATATTATTTGATAATCTGGAAGTTGAAAAACCAAGTGCTACGTCAGTGAAAAAGGCAGTCACTTAAACACTACAGGTATTGCTTCTACGCCACAGGGCGATTTATGCACATCAGAATACATAACTCGAATGTTTTGAATTACAGTTACCACGACAGCTCGCGTACATTAGCCTTAACATTCCCTTTATAAACGAAGCGCAAGGAAAAGGACAACATAAACGTAGCGTTGATGCTTTCTCTTAAAAGTAGTTACGTCCAGTTTAAAATTTTAGAGCAAGCCTCTGCCATTGCTATAGCGCATTCAGCAGCATAGCTTGTAGAACCTACATGTGGCCGCCTTTCGCGCCTACGCCTTAAAGCTTTCTTATCGTCGAGCGTTCAGAAATTCAACAGTTGCAACAGAGACAAAGACAGCGAAGTTGCGCCGTTAATTCTAACTTGCAGCAACACTTTACGTCAAAAAAAGCAAGGTTTTATGCGGACATATTCGATAAAAACATAGCTGAATTACAATGAACCCCAAACTTCTTCCCACGAGTCCACATCTTAAAATTTGTATCACAGTCAAATTTTTTGTCGTACAGCACACCTTACTTCGTTATCATAGTCTACCACGTAAAGGCCGTGCCCGTGACGACACCGTCTGTTGAAGTTCAACCCTGGCAGATTCCCAGCTTGATATGACAAAGGCCATGCGTGACTTCTCCACCTGGCCTGCATCCATGCGCCGGGAGCGCTTTCTGCGCATGCGAAAAGATCGCCTGATGATTGAGCTCGTTACGACGCAACAACGCTTCTCCTTCTCCTTTACTATCAAATGTCAAATATGGAAAGTTTGCCACAGGAGGGCCGGTTATCCAAAAAATGTGGCTAGAAAAAGTAACGAAAGTGAAAACAAAGAAACGAAAACGCAAAGCATTGTCAAACGTCTATAAAATATTTATGCAGTAAGAGAGCGCCAAACCACAGCCAGAGGCGTCGGCAGCGCACTCACACATTTCTCGCATGCCCACAGTTTCACCAGTGCCGAGCTACATCTTGCCGTCATTCTGGCGGCTTATAGAGGGACGCCCTTCATCCTCAAACAATGCACTCGGACGCTGCCTTTACAAGCAAAACTGTGAAGGAGCTGGGAAGTTCTTCCTGTTGCTTGTTTGTGTCTTGTTTAAATGATTTCAGTCAGTATTGGTGTGTAGTGCGACAAAATAGGTGCGATGGAACGTTTACTCCGCTGCAATATAACGGTGACTCTCGCGTGTCAGTGACATTTTGTGTGCTTCGTTGGGAAGCTCTTTCTTCCTCAGAAACTGAACACATGCATAACTTTCGCGTATCACTGTATTTCTGTTCTTTGTTTCTTTTTTTCGGGTGATAAAAAAATTGTTATAAAGAAAAATGTTATATATATATATATATATATATATATATATATATATATATATATATATATATATATATATATATATATCATGCCCACCTCTACGGAAAATTCGAATATTTATGTTCTTTAATGTGTACTCTAGAATTATATCGTAAGTGAAAGCTGCTTATGCTTTCTCTGGGTCACGCGGCAGATTACACCTTTATGTTTCGTGCTTCGTATACAGTTCATTTTTTAGCGAGGGTTCATCCCATTTGCTATATTATTAGCCGGCGTGAAAGAATTTTATTATTGCTTTCTCGGTATCTTTGTTGTCTTTTCAGAAGTTTCGGCTACCATTTTGGGATAGCGGGTTTGTGAGCATACCCCAGCGCTCGACGCTGCAGCAGCTGATGAAAAACGACAACGCTTCCACGCATCTGCATGCACACGGAGCGCACATTACAGTCTTCCTTCTGGAAGTTGTTGGCTGGTAAAAGTAGCTTTCAGCATTGCTCTGTGGCCAGTGCATACAGAAAGCCTGCAAATATGTGCGATATTACAAAGTTATAGCTTGTGTCGGTTTGTTTCTTCCTGCTTGAAAATAATTTATTCGTTGAACAAAGCCGAGCCCCTTGCATGCACTGCTTATCGCCGGAATATTTTTACTAGCTGTATATACGGGCATGTTTGCGTTCTGCCGGCTACTCTTCTTTATTCTTCTCCGTGATTTACATTTTTCTTTTGCCTTTATCTATGGGACTCCTGTTCTGTTGCAGCGACAAACAAACGCGGGCGTTCAGGCGATTGAGCTCAAATGCGCGTAAAATCAGTTATCAAGTAAAAAAAAGTAATGACAATCAAAAAAAAAATATCGATAGTTGTGGTGACCGATTAAACGCATGTTCGCTTTCCTTTGAAAAGTTCGAGAAAAAAAGTACATAACCGCGGGCGTAGCGGTTCCGGGAATTCCAAGGATAGCTTGCAAGGAAGATTCCAAGGATGGAGAGCTCTCTGCTCTCAGAAAACGAGCCAAGTAACATGCACTGCACGTAGAAAGCCTCGGGTAAATGATGTAAATCAATTAAGCGCGATTTTTAAGGTATCGTTATTTGCGTGGTATTAAAAAGAGAGTCTCACTACATTTATTAGAGAAGATGCCGCAGTTTGTGCATGACGGCAGTGGCTAAACGCTGCTTGCAGAAGACGGCCTTCCCACACGTAGCCTTTGAAGAAGAAACATACGTAGAACTTCAAGAAGAAAAATTGCAGTCAGCAGTGGCCAGAAGACTAATATTTATTTCCTGACTCCTGTCTTCCCACTATCAGTAATGATTAGGGTGAAATTTGAAAAATAATCATCTTGTATTGACTTAAACCTTCAGCGTGCTGAACCTAACAGCGCCTAACAACAGTATATACTTCAGCAAAACAGAAAATTGGGCGAGTTTGTATTGGCTTACCATATTTAGCTACAGTGCTAATGGACGGAGCTACTTCGCTACTTCTCGCTATTTAGCGCAATCGCTACTTCTACAAGTAGAAGCAACGATCGTCTGCGTCTCCTGCTTCTACTTGCGATCTGCCCTTTTGCTCTGCCAGCTAAATATATTCAATCATCATCATCATCATATTCATGTGCACTGCAGGACGAAGGCCTCTCTCTCCCTGCGATCTCCAATCTCCCCTGTCCTGCGCCAACCAATTCCAACTGGCACCCGCAAATTTCCTTATTTCGTCGCACAATCTAGTCTTCTGGCGTCCTCCAGTGCACTTCCCTTCTCTTGGTACCGATTCTGTCACCCTAATGGTCCAACGGTTATCGAGTCTTCGAATTACATGACCTGCCCAGCGACATTTCTTTCTCTTAATGTCTATTAGAATATCGTCTATACCCGTTTGCTCTCTGATACAAACCGCTCTCTTTCTGTCACTTAAAGTTATGCTTAGCATTCTTCGTTGCATCGCTCTTTGCGCGGTCCTTAACTTATTCTCAAGCTTCTTTGTCAGCCTCCAAGTCTGTGTGCAGTATGTCAGCACCGGTAAAATGAACTCATTGTATACTTTCCTTTTCAATGATAACGGCAAGCTCCCAGTCAGGAGCTCACGACGTCTGCCGTATGCGATCCAACCCATTTTTATCATTCTGTGAATTTCCTTTTCATGGTCAGGGTTCCCTGTGATTAGTTGACCTAGGTAAACGTACTCCTCCACAGAGAGGCTGGCTTGGGATCTTGAACTCTTGTTCCCTTGCCAGGTTATTTATCATTATCTTTGTCTTCTGCATATTAATCTCCAGCCCCACTCTTACACTCTCCCTGTTACGGTCCTCAATAATTTGTTGTACCTCGTCTGCATTGTTGCTGAATAGAACAATGCCATCGGCAAACCGAAGGTTGTTGAGATATTCGCCGTCGATCTTTACTCCTAAGCCTTCCCAGCTTAAAAGCTCGAATACTTCGTCTAAACAAGCAGTGAATAGCATAGGAGAGATTGTGTCTCCTTGTCTGACCCATTTCTTTATAGGTATCTTCCTACTTTTCCTGTGCAGAATTAAGGTGGCTGTGGAATCTCTGCAGATATTTGCCACGGTATTTACGTAAGCTGTCTGTTCTCTTTAATTACGCAATGCCTGTATGACTGCTGGTATCTGTACTAAATCAAATGCTTTTTCGTAATCTATGAAAGCCATATAGAGAGGCTAATTGTACTCTGCGGATTTCTCGATAACTTGGTTAATGACATGAATGTGATCCATTGTAGAGTAACCTTTCCTGAAGCCAGCCTGCTCGCTTTATTGACTGAAGTCCAGTGTTGCCTTTATTCACTATTCCTTTATTGCCCTTATTCACTATATATTCACTAGCATATAATCATGTCGAAGACACATTGGGCTAAATCTGCACTAAAATACCTCGAACCACTCAGTTATTACTTCAGATACAACGAAATAAAAAAAACGTAGTCCACTCACGTTTATTAGCATGACAAAAACTGAAACAAAATAGAGCCAGTGATTTCCCGTCATTTTTTTCTCGTCGATATCCATTTCATAAGAATGCGCAGACTACATGAAAAAAGCATCGTCATTGTAGGCTTCAACGGTCAGTCCGTACTAGCGGCGCCTGTTAATATTTTCTTCGTGTTGTTAGTAACGATGCGAGGAAGCGAAGAAAATAACGATGAAAAGGCACGCAGCCACAACGGCAGTTGAGAAGCAGTAACAAAAAAAGTGCCTGCGTATGTGACAGGCACATTATATTGCTGGACGTGGATGACGTCCTGTGACGTCATGAAGGAAAGTGTTCATATGATGCAATTTTTTAAGCATACGATCAGTTGCAAGTAAGCGCTTGTGTTGTCTACTCCTCACTCAGTCCTTGTTTGCGCGCGCTTGATCGTGATCTGCTACGCGTAACCAACTGGGCCAAAAGTCGGCGCTCTTGACCTGCTACGAGGACGCCGTGTTCCGTTTCTCTTTGTGCTTGATTTTTTCTCTACTTCCTTTGTCCCCTGTTTCGCCTGAAGTGCACGTGGGCAAACCAGAGCTGCGAGCGCGACAGCCCCCGGCGTGACGCACGGTGCGCTGCAAGCGCGGGCTCAGACCGGCCGCCCCAAAAGTGGATCCGCACACGGTAGACCGGCGGCGACGGACGACTACGATGACGGCTGCGTGAGCCGCTGCACAGCACCTGGTCGGATGGCAGGGCGCGTGGTGCATGCGATGTCTTCATCTGAACCCTGTCGTGGCAGAGGGAAACAGACGCTGGCTGCACATGAGAATGTGTAGGCCCATTCCATTGTGGTTTAAAGTGCTTTTCATTCTTGGGAGAACCAGTTCAGCGTTTTGATATCTTCCGAGACTAGTGGCCTCAGACACGGCCTATAGCTCGTGGAACAAGTGGCATTCGGAAAATGACGTTCAGAGAGAAAAAGAGAGAGAGAGGATGGTTTTAATGAAAGTTAAAAATGTTATGCTTAAGCCATAGGTTATTCAGCTAGGTGAGATTATTCGCACCCAGCTGAAGGTTATGCTAACCTATATTTAGCGAAAGATGACGCCGCACTTACTTCATAAACACACATTAGCAACCCACATACCCCGTGCAAAGGCTTATTTATTTTAAGCCTGCAGCTTGCAGGAACCTCGGAAGTTCCTGCGTCACTCGCAACACACATTCAGAATTTGTCCACGTGTTCGGCACAGCTCGCTTCTCGTGCAGGACGCGTGTTATCGCTCCACGCTGAAACTGGTACATACGCAGTCAGCGCACGGCCTTGGTGTGTATCCGCAATGTCGCAATGAAGAGTGGAGGGGACGGTGTACCACCTCTAGAAAAAAACAACATAACTACAATTATTCCGTCCGGCGTACTTGTACGAAGCCGAGAAACCGGAGTGCACTCTGCAGACCACGTGATTAAAATACCTCTTTACTTTATAACATGTTGCATCGGAAGAAAAGCTCTCTTTAAGTGCAGGAATATGGAGTGTACTATTGCGCTCAGTAGGAGCTACAATGCAAAGGCGCGTGATAAACCGGCCGCGCGTTCTATCTTATACTGAGCGCAATAGTACGCCGAAATATCACCCCGATTAGTTTCACAGTGCTAGTCGAACAACAACAAAGGCCACAATAACGACGAAACACCGCTAACAGATGCTGCAGATGGCCCATACGATGCACTGGAACAGTGTGCCTTTCATTACGCACTGGAAACGTGCCACTATCGCAGACAGGCACCCAACAAAACGCGAGCATCAGATAAAAAGAAGGACGCACTCGCGCGCAGATTGCAGAGAAGACAGTCAGATGGAATCGGCAATTGATTGTCTCCAACGAGCCCCGTAGCGCGTCGTTCGATAAGGTTGTCGGGGATTAATTGCTCGAGCCCGGCGTTATTATGCCTCGGCGAACAAAAGGCGCGCCAGGGGCTCTCGGGGGGCCGTTGTCGTGTTAGCCTGCAGTGCAATGGCAGCAGCGAGCCTTCCTTTTCGGCACAGTCGCCGTCGTCTTTAGGAAGAGCGATATGTTTGGCTCCCGGAGGATGATTACCGCAGCAACTCTCGGGCGCAACTTCAGATTACAGCCGAGGAAAAGAGTCGATAACGATCCCGAGGGCGATACCGCAAGATTGCCGCTGGCTTTTAGTTCAGGAGCGGTTAATTGCTCAATTTTGTGCGTGCACGCGCGCAGTCCTTGTAAAATTCTCCAGATTGATTAGTTATTTCACATTTGTCGAATCGCACTGCGTCATGTAATACTGGGCGCATTCCTTTGGAGAAACAGATGCACATTGTGTACAACACGTGGCACACCGTTCTTAATGATGCTGCACAGCGGGTACCTGGGTGGCGTGACATGTTATGCCCCAACCACTGGCACGCGTCGGAAAGCTTCGGCGCGCGCCGAAGCGTCAAAAGCGTCGGTCAGGAACACGGCGAAGCGTGACGACGCGCTGCGATTATGTCTGCTGCCGATGCTAGAAGTTCGCCGACGCACGGCGAAGCGGCGCGGGTGTGCACCAATGAGAGGCTGCGACGCGTCGCAGGCGTCAACCAATCGGAGGCTGCGAAGCCTCCAGCTGCTATGCCCAATGGTTTCCGCCGGGCTCACTGCGATCGTCTGCTAAAACAGCCAACGGAATCACATTGCCACAACGTCTGCGCTTGTCGTATGTGCATTTTGTCGTGCTCAAAACGAATGGAAACATGTTTACGAGCTCCGAAGTCTGGATAATCAGCACTCGCCTATCGCCGATGTTGTTTACGTTACGCGTAGGCCCAGTGCGTCCATCGAGTTCGTAACTAGCGAGTGAACGAACTCAGCTGAGAAACTCTGTCGAAGGAAATGAATTTTCAGGTCCGTTTGGTGCTGCAGTGATTTAAAATATGGCACTCCTGACTTCGTGTGATGTGTGATGTGGTGATTGAACCGTGTGCAACTTTGGTTGGTCAACCGCGGCGTGTTTCGTGTTGGTTCGGGTGACTCAAGTTTAATGGCCAAGCTCTGCGCTGTTTCCAGTGGCAAAGATAACTTCCAAAGCGAAAGACACTAGTAGCCGAACTATGGGAAGTGCTTACATAATCAGCCATGCCGCCCGTTTCAGCTGACAATGCGCTCTTCTATTCGGCATGTGAATCCATTTCAATACAAGTTCACTGCAGTGCTTCACTCACTTCTTTCAAGTGCATCCGTCTTTTGTGCTAGTTGGGAATAAATCTCTCGTGTAGCAATCAAGAACACTGACGCACTGAAGCATACGTGACAACACAGTCATGTTTTAGTCAGTGTGTCCTTATATTTGAGCACTGCAAAAAGAAATCTGTTTGCAACGTGTGCCCCGTGTGCAGTGCATAGCAGGACCTGCACCATGCAAGACCTATGCATGTAGCAGCGTATACCACGATTGCTTCGATGCCCGCTTCAGAAGCAGCAAGTACTGAGCCAAAGAAACTGTAATTGATTTTTTATCTCAGTTTTTGTTTATGGAAAGTGTAGATTGTATGAGTGCATTGTGGGGAAGGTGAAAAGGTGTCATCAGTGTTTTGTGCAGTCGGTATGCTTAAACTGCTGGAATCCCTTCAGCTTATGCTAATATGTTACTTTTTCTCATACTATAAATTGTAGTCAGGACAAAGATATCCTCAAAACCAAAAAATTAAATTATGGGGCTTTACGTGCCAAAACCACTTCCTGATTATGAGGCACGCCGTAGTGGGAGACTCCGGAAATTTCGACCTCCTGGGGTTCTTTAACGTGCGCCTAAATCTAAATACACGGGTGTTTTCGCATTTCGCCCCCATCGAAATGCGGCCGCCGTGGCCGGGATTCAACTACTCAAAACCAAGTTACTAATGCATCTGCGCAGAATGTGTTTGATTAACAAGGTAACACTTCCACAACAATAATATGCCGATGCACAGCATATGTGCTAACAATAAATACATTCCGTAAAGGTGAAGGACTGGGCCTACAATAACAAACTTTGTAGTAGCACCGTAAAAAGTGCTGCCATGCGTATATATATATGAGCCACAACAAAACTGCTGCACATCCAACATTCTTCTTGGAGGCACCTCTATACAGACTGTTCGGGCCCTTTCCATTCTGGGTGTAGCATTTAGCTCTCCTCGCCACTTTTCCGCATATGTCACCAGCACTGTATCTAAGCATCAGGACATTCTTGGGCTTGTGTCCCGTGTCTCCCTTCCCTGATGATGTAAGGTTTTCCGAGCCCTACATGCTTTTATCATTCTGTCACGACTTGAGTACTGCTCATCAGTATAGTTCCTGTACTAAACTCGCTACGCTAACAAACTTAAGCTTGTTCAGCACCGGCAAACACGCACCCTCTACTTCCGTCTTTTCGGTTGTCGCAAGCTCATGCCAGCCTACGAGGATTGCCTCAAACCCCTCAAGTAGCACACCCTGCAATACCAGAGCAACATTGCACTAGCCTACATTGCAGGGTACTTGGCGCCCCTCTGGACAGCAATAACCTTTCTTCAGCTCGTCTGAACAAGTGGTCAGCACAGCCTGAGCCCTCATCGCGCCTCTATGGCCCGACACCACAACTCCATGATTATATCTGGCATACAGAGCTTTCTCTCCACCCCCCTGGCCATTTGGAGTCTCCTTCTTTGGAACCAGACTGAATTGGCACTCCCATTTGTTGTGCACCTGTCGAATGTGTGTGTGTGTGAGCCGTGCTGTGTTATTGAGCAAGTGTGTGTGCACGCGTGCGTGTGTGTGCCCGTGGAGGGGAAAGAGGTGTCTTCTGCATCCTGCAAATTCCTGCTCTATATCGCTGGTTATCAGATGGTCTAACATACAGGCATCAGCATTTTTTTGAGTCTAGAGTGCCATGTTACCACGTAGATTGTTATTATTATTATTATTACTATCATTAGAATCATCATTACGACCACATTGATTGCGTTGAAGCCAGCGTGACACATAATTCAAAATATTTCTGGAGCTTTGTGCACTCTGACTCTTCCAAAAAGAGTGCCAAAGATGCACGTCTTCTTCATGAAAATAGTGGTGTTGTCTCGAACACTGCTGATGCCTTTGCAGAACATTTATGTTTGCTATATGGTGTGAAATATATACTTCAAGCAACCTTCCTTCTCAGTCTGGCACAGTGTGTACGCTATCAGTCAATGAAAACCTTGTTTTCAAGCGTATGAAGTGCCTTAAACCTTCCCTTTCTTGTGGTGTTGATGGTATTTCTTCCGCAGAGCTTAAGACGTATGGAAGTATACTTGTTCCCTGTTCTCACAAGCACCTTCTATAGTTCCCTGAAGGCTAGTACCTTTTCTAACACTCGGAAGGTAGCATGGACGTTGCCCATGCACAAGTCAGGTGATAGATGTGCAGTTACTAACTGCCGACCTATATCTATCCTCTGCAGTGCGTCCAGTGTTTGAATCGATATTGGATTCCTCGCTTTCTGTTAGTGCTAAGAACATTTTAATAAATGAACAGCATGACTTTGTGTGCCGACAACTTAAAAATATTTGAGACTGTCAACAGCGTTCACCACTGCATCGACTTCCAAAAATAAAATTTTTCAGTCTCAAACTAGTGCAAAAACAATAAGTACTCTTAAGTGCTTCCAACACTATGGCATTAAGTTATATGCAGAAAACGCGCCATGTGAAATTTTGATACACCCTACGTGATGCTCCACTCCTTAGGGTCGATGAAATAAAAGATCTTGGTGTGTACTTCGACAAAGTGCTAAGCTTCTCTTCACATAGATAACTACACAACATGCCCTTCACGCTCTTGGAATTGCATGCCGTATATTGCATGATTTTCACTCGCCTATTGTGTTTCTGAAATTCTGCTGTGTGCCTCCAACTACTAGAGTATGCCTCTGTAGGAGGGGGTGCAACGAGCAAATCTAATTCTGACCTTATTGAACGCATCCCGAATAAATTGATATCTATCAAAGTACCACTTTTGCCATTGTGGCGACCACAGCTGAGCCTTCTCAAGTATACTTCAACTCGCACCTTTAGATTCAAGACTTAATCACACCTTTTGTTCCTGTATAAGGTGGTCCATGACATTATACATTCCTTAAAGCTTCTTGATCATATGCATTTGTTCGTGCCGCAACAGTATACCAGGTAGCATTCCACATTCGTTGCCTGGCCTTGTTGCAAGATTGTGCTATATAAGACTCGACTCCAAAACATACTTCAGAGTTCATTTCCTGTGTTTTGTGTATCTGTAGATAATCACGTAGGATTAACTCGCTTTTACTTTTCCACGTTTCCTTTTTTCAACCTATTTGTTTCTCTATATTGCATTTTTTTTGTCTACTACATTCATGTTTTCTGTACATTTTGTCCCACATAGGGCTCGTTAAGTGCACCAGCTGTTCCTCGGCACTACAATAAACATTTGAATGATTGATTATTATCATAGTATAAAATCGTGCTCTTTAAGTATGTACTAGTATACTATCTCAGTGCAGTAGCTTCTGTGCAATTAAAAAAGGGTATGAATTAAGAAAGTGCAATAATAATATGCTGTGTGCCTGATCCTATGCATTGTGCTATTAATTTCTTCTGAGTTTTAATAATGGTTGGCTACTGTATCCAGTGTTGTACAATAAAATAATATGGCACAGCAATTATTGCTTGCCTCACAGAACAAATTGAATATATCTGTCTCAGTCAAAACATCATAGCAGGCTGAAAACAATACTTAAATAATATTGCGCGACATAAAAACGACACGGACGTGAAAGAAGACGACACACCACGTGGTGTGTCGTCTTCTTTCACGTCCGTGTCGTTTTTATGTCGCGCAATATCATTTAAGCAATGGATTACCAACTTGCCCGGAATGCTGCTCTCATGAAAACAATAAGCTGAAATTTTTTTTTGTGCTGACGAAGTGTATAAATTGTGAAAATAACCTGTTTATATGTTTCTTATACTATGCAAATGACTGCTCCCATACATTCTAATAAGCGCTTCAATAATACGACTTGGCAAAGGGCAACGAAAGACCCCTGTTAAAACCCTCCAATTCTCAAGCTTGTATTATCTGACGGTATGTCATTTCATCAATATAAAGAAAGACAAACTTGACATGTGGAAACCAGTTACAATAGAACATGGCCCTTACACTGTGGAAATGTTTTCTTGCAATACACTGAATGTGAAGGCCTCCGGATGCGGTGCTGATACATCAAAATAACCTATAATAATAGAGGTGCTCCATGGGCTATATTTGCCTGAACGTATCGGAAGTTTCGCGAACGTTATCGATGGTTCTGTCTGTTGTCGACGAACCTTGTTAATCTGATTGCATACGTGACACGAATTGTGTGGTAGTTTCTGGAAGGCGCGCGGGCGCCAGCGAATAGGCTGTAACTTTCGACGACTGATGTATGCAAACCGACGCGCTTGAGCCGCAGATGAGATTTTCGACGATTACCGACATAGCTCGCCGCTATCGTTGCGATTGAGTCTGCACTATTTATTTAATGTCGTTACTACGTGACAATATTTCCAACACAGATTTTTTCAGTGATACTTTGCACGCCTAATTCTTAGATAGTTGGCTGTGCAATGAGCTACCAAAAATGAAATGGTACAATAGTTTTTGGTTTTATATGATATCGTCTTGCAGGTGTTCGCAAAGCGATCTTGCAGACAGACGACGCGCGAGCGCGAGCGCTGATGTCGATATTTTTTACACTATTGTTACTTCAAAAATAAAAACAAACTGTTGCGGTAGGCGTATATTCATTCTTCAAGCGGGTTTTTTTTATATCTAAAAGCGCATACAGATCACTAACTTATTGTTTCAAGCTTAGTTTACAGCAGGCTGTTTTAGGCCGGACTTTGACGGATGAAGACAGAATAGTCCAGCAACAGTGCGCCACAGCCGAGGAGCGGGCTTCGGCGCGCGTCTGAGCTTCTGTCCAGTGGTTGCGTGCCCTCTTCCTCCGACCAACGCGAAGCGAAGCGTTCGCTTGTCGGCGCGCGCCGAAGCTTGCCGACGCATGCCAGTGTTGGGGCATTAGCCGCACCTACGCCGCTGCGACCGTTGACCTCATCATATTTTAGAACTTATAATTCCCGCTGAAGCAAATAATGAGATAGGAAGGTACCCTACGGGAATGCGACAAAATGGCATAAAACGGAAGAAAAACGTTGGAAGGCGATTCAACCCCCATTTGTAGTCGATCACAGCCAATGCCTTTCTGAGCAAATTTGGAGTGAGAATGACGCGGACTCGCGGCACTCCTTCGCGTCACCCCTCGCGTGAGGGAAGTAGGAGGAGCGCGTCGCGCTGTTTAAATGTTCGGAATGCCCTAGCTTCGGGATTGGCCAACGTAAAAAATAAGAAACCCAGATACCCGAAACGAAAAGTGGGGGCAACTCACAAAGATAGACATCGCCTTAAAAAAAAAATTACCGACGATTACGTTACTTCCTAATGCGAAATTTGAGCGCAGCAAATAAGCTGTTTCACCTTTTCGATAGATTGAGGCAAAGAAATCGAGCAACACATGTATGCGCTATCACAGAATTTTTTTTTTCACACGTATTCCTTTAACAAAGACTCCACTAGGTAAGCTTCTGCTTCGGCGGCACGCACCTCTGGATTCTGACGGCGACGGCGCTGGGCCTCTGCTCTGGCAGCTCGTTTAGCAGCAGCAGCAGCAGCAGCAGCAGCAGCAGACGGAGGACTTCCATCGGTCGTCTCGCTCATGGCTCAGAAAGAACTGGCAGATAATTTCGCAGTGGCGAACGGCAGCGGCAATTTCGGCTCGGGCGGTGCACATATACAGATCCGCCGCCACCGATCTGGCTCTCTGATTGCCACCGCACAGGGCGAACGGCAGCGGCAATTTCGGCTCGGGCGGTGCACATATACAGATCCGCCGCCACCGATCTGGCTCTCTGATTGCCACCGCACAGGGGTTGCATTGGAGGAGGAGCGAAGAAAGGAATTAAGTTCGAGCCGGCGCTTTGACAACCGGAGACTCGCAGGAAGAGGGGGGAGGGGGGCGTCGTGTACACCCAGCGGCAAACGATGGGGGCAGAAGCGCGCGCAGCAAGCGGACAACACGATAAAGGGAGGAGGGAAGAGATAGCAGCGACTGACTGATGCCGCTGACGCCGATAGTGAGTCAACCCCAGCTGCCGAGTTGGTTTCAGGGACAACGCCGCCGATGCCGACACAAACAATATGATACCCTCGCTTCCGCAGCGCTAAGAACCAGGTCTAGCCGTGGGAAGGTGGTCACGTATTCATCGACGTGCCGGGGCCTACGTGAAATAACCGGCGCGTCGGCAACTGAAGAGCACCCTATCCGCCACACAAGAACAGGGGGGGGGGGGACCCTTTCCTCCTCTTTCTGCATGGCGGCGACGGTGTTCTATGCAGTCACGTTATCTTGACTCTCTAGCGGCGTCAGCGGCATCCAGCGGTATCAGTCGGTCGCTGCTAGCGCTGGGGGGATGAAAGGGGGGCGGAGCTGGTTACGAGGCCGACGACAACGCCGACGACGACGCGAAACCCAGGAACGGACGCCAAAGAGCTGCGCTCTAAAAACAAGAAAAGAAGGCACGACTTCGGAGAATTCATTTAAGGCGCTGTGATTTGCTTGGAGGAAGTTCTCTGCTCACCACGCACATGCACTGTTTGGAAGAGAGAAATAGAACATTTTTATTGAGCAGCCCCTGCTGGGTTCGAAAGGGGAACAGGGAGGCCGGGAGGCTAGTCCCGTAAAGCTACCCTGTCTGTCAGACGCAGGCCAGGTCTTGAGCCGTAGCGGCGTCCTCCGCCAGCCGGGCAGCTCAGAATATGTATTCTCCGATATATATAAATAACTTTTTTGAGTCTAATTGCTCTGACGTACTGACAGTTTTTCCGCCTGGGAAAGTGAACAGCTGGGGAATTAGTACCAAGCGCTGTTCCACGTAGGCAGCAAAATATCCCCAGCAGAGTTCTCTATTAATGATAATGCCGGTAAACCTGTGCAAGCCCATGCATAGCAAAATCATGTGTCTGTTGATGAAGACGGCGTAGGGTGCCACTCCTTCGCGAGTATGCGCCTTAAGTGCACTTTCTTTTTGATGATATTTAGAGGTCTGGGTTACAAAAGCACACAGCTGTTAGAGCAGCAGCCTTCCAAAGTCTTGCACGTATCCGAAGACGTGTAACATCCGAAGTCCAGACATACGTGTGGTCGGCGTACCTGGATACCTTGAGAACAACACACACACACACACACACACACACACACACACACACACACACACACACACACACACACACACACACACACACACACACATATATATATATATATATATATATATATATATATATATATATATATATATATATATATATATATATATATATAAACACACACTATCGTACGTGATTGCAGCGAACATGGGGCTTCTGCGCTGTCAATTTTACTTCTGTTTATCAGCAATGCTTTTGGAGCATACCAGCATGGTGCAATATCACGCCCACATCGCAGATATTCTTTTTCCTTAGCCTGGTGTCTGTTCAGGCTAAACAGATTGAAAGCACGCATTGGAACTTATTCACCCCATCTTGATGTGAACATGAAACACGTCTTTTACGCCGGATCCGCTTGTCAAAGCGGTAAGCCTCTCCGACGCGGCAATAGAGAAAGTCAGCTTGACAAATGTGCCACCTGCGGCTCGCCCTTCCGAGGAAAAGGGAGCTCTTCGACAAAGCCGGGATGCTGAACGATGTCCGACGCAGAATACAACGCGAGAGGGAAAATAAGAAAGAAGAAAAACGAATCAGCGCGTTGCCCATCTCCCGCTACATCTTCCAACCAAGCTAGCCGAGAGAAACGCCATCGTTCTGTTTCGAACCGCGGCACGAGTGAGACGACCCGAAAGCGCTCAAAATGTCGTCATCGCAACAAGTACGCCCCGCCGGAGCGCATACAAACAGTAGCGAATGGCAAACGACGCCGGAAAGAAAGAAAAAAAAAAGACCCCGAGCGAAAGGAGGATAGCGTCGTCGGAGAGGGCAATCCCATCCGCAAACAAAAGCGTCGCGCGACGCATTTGCGTTTTTCTGCTCCACATTTCTTCTTCCGGCGAGAAGGATGAAGTAGGAAACGGAGGGCGACCGAGGGTTCTTCGGATGCTGCCAGAATCCTCGAGCAGAGCCGCCGCCTCGACGATTTCAGCGCAGATGACAAGGGTCGACTCGGAAGGAGAGCAGAGCCTTTACAAGCCCGTCAAGAATGCCGTCGGGACAGCGCGCGGTGAAGCAGGGCAGGGCATCGCCGCGAGTCGACATGCGTGCCGTCGCCAAGACCAGCGAAGTGCGGGGATAACTTCGGATGTCTGATGGCCGAAACGTGTACGGAGTAGCTCTCGCTCACTCGTGGGCCACGCCGACTGCTGCGGCCTGCATCTTGGCGAAATCTCCCTGCTCGCCGTCTGGTGGCGAGATGACGCACTACCAGCGACGACGTGCACGACAATCGCCCAGGACCTTCCGTCTGTTCGGCTTCTGGATAGCGCACAGCAGCATGCAGCTCCAACTGAGCGAGCAAATCTCGCACGCAACTTTCGGCACACACGAATAAAATGCGCCTCGAAAGCAGTTTTGCATGACAAATAGACAGAGCTGCAGTATACGCGCTTTTTGACACCTGTCTGCTCCGTTTTGCAACGAGTCTTGCAAGAGCACCATTTCAACCAGCAAGCACGCTGGAGCTACTGAAAAGTCTCGCAATCTTTTCGAGTAGATTTTGTTCATTCTCTTCCGAGTTCAACGATGCGTATTGCGAATTTTAGTTCTGGTCTATTTGGAAAGTCGCATGCTCGGTGAGATGTTATTACGCCGTTTGTGCGGTTAACATTTGCATCGAGAATTCTTCGAGTTCGAGAGATAATTGTAAACAGTTCGCAGTAAATATTGGTATCCTTAAAATACAGAGGCGGAAACTCAGATTGGTTTGCTTTTATTTCGTGTCTTTTCTCTCGCTTTCTTTTATTTGTCTAAAGCGCACACCATCCAAAAATACAGTGATAAAAATCGCAGCATATCGTGCAACGGAATTTGTCAAGCACATGTTCTGCCTGTTTACGTAAGGTGGGAATCTCCGGGTGCATTCTTGAAAACTACCGCTTCACATAAAGAGAAAGAACAAGTTGTTTTGATGAGTTGAAAAATTCCCGTTACACGTTTTTCATGGTACTGTCACGGTACTTGCATTACGCTTGGTTTGAACATAGTGCATTTCGATGTTAGGACGGCGATCATTTATGCATTGCTCGCTATTTTTATTGTTACTCGTAATACCAAAGTTGTTGCCATGTTCTCAGTTAAACGTTTTCTTTCGAATTTTGCTTGGCATTTTGCAAGCCTTCATTTTGTTTCAGTATGGCCGATCAAGAGAGAACGAAAAGCAATGCAAGAATGTTCACAAGGCACTGTTTGCTACTCTGTATACATGGGGAAATTACAAAAGGGAGCAAAGAAATAAAAAAATAACGCTACTTGCACGGCACCCGTCAAGGTGCGCCCTAAGACTATCGCTGGACGACCGTTGTCGTTAGGAAGGGCAGCGACGCCCTGGTCGCTTTCTGCACCAGCGGCGCTCACGATCACGGTTCAATGATTTTCGGTTGTGAAAACGGTCTTGAATCCAAACTAACCGGTTTGACATTGCTCGAGCAGCGAACACTGCATGTCGCAATGGGACCAAAAGTTGTGTTCCGAAGCAGCTCTTCTGCCCGTACCTGTGCCATCTTCAAATCATAAATAATGGCTTTCACGCAAAGGCCGTGGTTTCTATTACGTTTAACGAGCCGAAGCGTGGCTCCATCAGAGCATGTGTAATGATGTAAACATTTATCATTCATTAAGTCCTCGTTATTGCGGCGTGTTTTAAGAGTGAGCGAACTAGTCCTGTCCGATTCGACGTGTGACTCTCTCGTTCACCAAGTGCGCATTTCGCGTTGCACTCACTGCCTCCTTCGGGCATAACGAGGTGGCGTGGTCTGCACGGGGCGTTCACTGCACGTTAAGGTGCGCGGCAGAAACAGCGCTGCTTGCGATAAATCAATGCTTAACGGTCCGCAAACGCGCCCAGGTCGCGATCTTCGCGCGCTCCATCGAATTCGTCGCGCTGCCGGACGGGTTCGAGACGGCGCGAACTGCGGTGGCGCAGCAGTGGCGGTAATGGCCCCTCTGTAGGCCATTAGCGCGGCCCTTATGAATAATGATGAGTCGGCGGCAAAGCGAACCCAGCCTGCTAGCCCGCGCTGCCTTTGCTTAGGGGAGCTGCCTCGCCCTCTAGCGACAAAAACAGTCTCCCCACCCTGTTACTGTGGCCGCCGAACTGCCTGCGCGGATAGAACGAGATATGAATGGTGAAAGTGGTTGGCCGACACGTTGTCCTCCCAGGCCAGGCACATTTTTCTTGTCGGAGATAACGATTGATTTTGAGTGCGGCCCGATGTGCAGATACACGAGTAGTGGTCTTGTTCACGCCAACTTTCGTTATGTTGATAGGTACGATGCTGCCTGCCTCCCAGAATTCTGGGATACAGCCTTTTCTTCGTGTACTAATTTCCTGAAAGAAAGTGGCATTCGCTTTTGGAGCTACAGCTTTGGCTTTTCACATTGACTGTTGGAAAACGATGTCATTTGTCGGGGCTGAAACCGAGACGTTGGCTCTGCCAATGGCTGAAACACCTCCAGTGGTTGTTCAAATACCCCAGCTTAATAATAATAATAAAAATTAATTCTTGGCAAATTATCGAGTATGCCTATGCGAAATTGCGTGAATATTTACACGGAACAAGTGCAGCTTTTGGGACGAGAGAACCGGCGTATTCAGCATGGTATGGCCGGAGGCTTTTTATGTTTATACCGCTTCGAGGCCTCGGACTCGGCTTCCACCAGCCCAGTCCATGTCTTCGGGCGGCTCCCCAACCGAGAACTTCTAGTAAAGATATCGCCTGATTGCGTGATTCGCCGACCATGGTGGTTTTGCTGCTCTATCCTGTCCTTCGTTGATCCTCCCTTTAACATTGCGTTATCCCGTTCCCTTTGCGTGCCCATCAATATTCGACGAGAAGCAGGCCACGTGCGACGTCTTCCGAATCAGAATCGTTTTTATTATACATAGAAGATGTTAAATGTACATGGTATATACACGAGGAGGTCCCATAGTAAAACACTGAAGGGGGACCTCCAATAATATGTAATTTAATCATTCATTTAGTGCAGCGGGTGTGCGACCTAAATAACAAGAAATAAGAACGTGGCAATGCTGATTAATTAATACAGAATTACACAAGTTGTAGAAACGCATGAAGCTTGTGTTCCAACACATTAATAGTGCAGGGTTCCTTAAGGTTCGGCTGTAATGAAAGCCGAACGTAAGTAGCAGAAAACCTTGCGGAAAACTGGCCATAGTTAGTCTTGGGCAAACAGAGCAAATAGTGACTATTGACGCGATCGAATCGCCCATTGAGCAAAAAAGCCGGCGTCCGTAGCAGCGATAAGGCGCACAAATTCCCACTGGCTGCGACGCCACGTCCCGTGCGCGCCTCGACGGAGCCTAGCGGGCGAAAGGGAACACCTGCTCCCGCGCTGGCGCGCCATGGGCGTTGCGCATGGGGAGAGGGCATGGCCACCTCGCCACGTCACCTCTGCTATTGCTTTCGGAGGCCTGTGTCATACGCGCGTTCCTTGCCCGCGCAAGCTCGCGCCTGCGTTCTAACTTCGCCTCGGTCATCGCTGTAGCAAAATTAAGGAATAAAACAAAAGAATATATTCGAAAGAAAAACGATGGCTCTAGTGAGTTTCTAGCTTACGACCCCACGCTCAGAAGCCGAGTGTGTTACTCACTGGACTAGGCCTGGCCAAGCGTCTCCAAGCGCTCGCTTGCCCGCGAGGAGCTCATACCTCGTAACACCACTCAGCGACGTTCAATTGGACATTAATGCCTTGGCACTCAACTCACAAAAAGCGCTCAGGTGCACTCGGATTTTTTGCAAGCGAATCGCGTGGACCTAGAATGGGGAAGCTGGTTTTCCTCAGTTGGTTTCGCATGAAGTCTCCCACTAAAGAATTTGCGCATCAGAATGCATAGTATTTGTGAAGCTTTTGCACAGATAATATGTTTTGAGTATGCAGAAGTGAGGGCACGTTATTCGTGGGTTTTCTGAAAGTTATGATGTTTAGTGCTTGGTTTTGAGTATGTTGCAATGTGGTAAGTGCGAGACATATGTATCACCCCAGGTGGAAATATGACGGCGAATAAAGACATAGTAAAGAGAGGAGAGGACTGGCGATGTACATGATGAGCGAACTTTAATGAATACCCTAATGCCAAACACTACAATTTTTGTTAATGTGGAATTATGTGTGTAAAATTTTAAATGATTGTCCAGTTAGACACCTGAAAACTTTGCATTGTTAGGCGCAACAAGAACACTGTTGTCAATACCTGCAGAGGCACATCCAGGGAAGGTATGTTGCGGACATGTTAAACATACGAAGTAAGATTTTTAGTGTTAATAAAAAGTTCATTCCTCTGACAATCTTATGATCCCTGCAGCCTCAAGAAGCATCGAAGCTAGTTGTGTACATAGATTCGGCTCAAGCGGTGAAAGACCTCCCCAGTGTATTGAGCGGACCACCTTTCGTATCGACGAAAGGCCGCTGTGTCGACGTTCCCGTTCACAGTGCCGCATTAACCACGTTTATGTCGCATCGCATCGCATCGCATTTCTAGCGCATTGCATTCATGTAAACAGCGGTGAGACAACATGAGACAGCAACACCCCAAGCAGAAGCAAAATGGCGTTTCCCACGGCAACTTCGCTCGCCGCAGCGTGTTCTACGCGAAACTATTTCTCGGCACTCAGCTACCAACGTGCACTCAGCCCACTACCGGAAACCAGTTACACAGAAAGTCGGCTGCACCACTTCCCTTATACGACACCATGTGGCGCTACGTTCTCGCGAGAGTTAATGCGTTACATGTAAACGGCGTCGCATCGCCTTTCCCAATTGCGCTTGGAAATGCGATGCGCCACTGTCGCATATATATATATATATCATCAGCCTGGTCACGCCCACTGCAGGGCAAAGGGCTCTCCATACTTCTCCAACAACCCCGGTCATGTACTAATCGTGGCCATGTCGTCCCTGCAAACTTCTTAATCTCATCCGCCCACCTAACTTTCTGCCGCCCCCTGCTATGCTTCCCTTCCCTTGAAATCCAGTCCGTAACCCTTAATGACCATCGGTTATCTTCCCTCCTCATTACGTGTACTGCCCATGCCCCCATTTCTTTTTCTTGATTTCAACTAAGATGTAATTAACTCGCGTTTGTTCCGTTACCCAATCTGCTCTTTTCTTATCCCTTAACGTTATACCCATCATTCTTCTTTCCATAACTCGTTGCGTCGCCCTCAATTTAAGTAGAACCCTTTTCGTAAGCCTCCAGGTTTCTGCCCCGTAGGTGAGTACTGGTAAGACACAGCTATTATATACTTTTCTCTTGAGGGATAATGGCAACCTGCTGTTCAAGATCTGAGAATGCCTGTCAAACGCACCCCAGCATATTCTTATTCTTCTGATTATTTCCGTCGGATGATCCGGATCCGCCGTCACTACCTGCCCTAAGTAGATGTATTTCCTTACCACTTCGAATGCCTCGCTACCTATTGTAAATTGATGTTCTCTTCCGAGACTGTTAAACATAACTTTAGTTTTCCGCACATTAATTTTTAGACCCACTCTTCTGCTTTGCCTCTCCAGATCAGTGAGCATGCATTGCAATTGTTCCCCTGAGTTACTAAGCAAGGGAATATCATCAGCGAATCGCAAGTTACTAAGGTATTCTCCATTAACTCTTATCCCCAATTCTTCCCAATCCAGGTCTCTGAATACCCTCTGTAAGCACGCTGTGAATAGCATTGGAGAGATCGTATAACCCTGCCTGACGCCTTTCTTTATTGGGGTTGTGTTGCTTCCTTTATGGAGGACTACGGTGGCCGTGGAGCTGCTATAGATATCTTTCATTATTTTTACATACGGCTCGTTTACACCCTGATTCCGTAATGCCTCCATGACTGCTGAGGTTTCGATAGAATCAAACGCTTTCTCATAATCAATGAAAGCTATATATAAAGGTTGGTTATATTCCGCACATTTCTCTATCACCTGATTGATAGTGTGAATATGGTCTATTGTAGAGTAGCCTTTACGGAATCCTGCCTGGTCCTTTGGTTGACAGAAGTCTAAGGTGTTCCTGATTCTATTTGCGATTACCTTAGTAAATACCTTGTAGGCAACTGACAGTAAGCTGATCGGTCTATAATTTTTCAAGTCTTTGGCGTCCCCTTTCTTGTGGATTAGGATTAGGTTAGCGTTCTTCCAAGATTCCGGTACGCCCGAGGTCATGAGGCATTTCGCATACAGGGTGGCCAGTTTCTCTAGAACAATCTGTCCACCATCCTTCAACATATCTGCTGTTACCTGATCCTCCCCAGCTGCCTTCCCCCTTTGAATAGCTCCCAATGCTTTCTTTACTTCTTCCGGTGTTACCTGTGGGACTGCGAATTCCGCTAGGCTATATATATATATATATATATATATATATATATATATATATATATATATATATATATATATATATATATATATATATATATATATATATATATATATATATATATATATATATATGCCCATCCCACGCAACGTAGGTACTGCCACTGTGTATGCTTATATGTGTACGTACCAATGACGCATTTCATGTATCACCATCGTCCCCTGCAGTTACATTCTAGACGGATGGCATGGTAAAGCTCTCTAGTATTCATTGAATGATTATGATGACGATGATGATAATGATGATGATAATGGTGATTCTGCCACGTGCTGCTGCTGTCCATGATGATGCTAAAGCGTTATAAATATATGGATGGCTCATCAGTCTGTTAAGGGTAATGGGGTTGGGGAAACGTGAGGTTTCAACACGGTTAGCCCTGAATAACGCCTCCATCGCTCTCTAGTAAAGTGTGATGAGAGCGCAGACGGCTGAAACAAAAGAGAAAAGCGACTCACTCGCCATTTTATTTATTCAAAGGCCGTCTTAGCGATGCGCGAGTCGTTAAATAAAACATCCTGAAAGTAAAGATTGGCGCAGGATACATTAAAACATGGGCTGTGGTTACATGAATTACCATGAATTACCTGAAGTACCTGAATGCAGCTTTCACTCGTCGATACCAACATCCGTAGTAATGTCGCAAACTAAATTTCAACTGACAAATTACAGGCAATCGTGCGCTTATTGTTATTCAAAGCTTCCATTTCATCTTGTGTGCACGATCGTGTAACGGCGAAGACGGGTTTCACGAAGCGGTGATAGGATATTTAGATTAGAAATCAGCCTAAAACGTAACGGGCGGATTAAGTATCGCATCCTAAGAAACTAAATAACGCTTCATCGCAATTTTTGCTCTGTGACTCAAAAGCAGCTGTTATATGCAATCTATTCACACGACTTTTCCGGTAGCTTTAAAAACCACCCCACGAGCCTTGCATGGTCAAGCGGCCACGCAAAGAAGCCTTCCTCTTATACAAAATAACAATAAGCGTTAGTACGCTCTTTCATGGCTACCTAAGCTTTGAGGGGTGCCTTCTCCACGCTGTTGTCTGCGTGAGAAACAAGAGACAGGGAACAATTCATTAAGCCGTATTAATGCTACCTTGCTGCAAGACATAAGCTGTTCTACTTAATTCTACGGAAGACAAGCTAGTCACGCATTCGTCCCTGTAACATCGAGTACTTTTTCCAAAGGTCGCTTGCATACCGCAGCGTGGTCCCATGCGCTCTTTGTTGTTCTCCGTGGCACCGGTTTTTGAGGTGCCTGATTATCAAAGTAGAAGGCGCACAGGCGCAGTGACTACTAGCGCATATTGCCAGGCTAAACTCCATGCAGCTATATACTGCTGCCACCACCGCAAGTGCCCCCCTACACTGACGTAGAAGACGAAGGGACTTTCTATCAAGATAATTTTTATAATATTGCGCGAAAAACGAAGTTCTGATCTCCACATTGGCAGCATTGACTTGGCAGCAGTGACAGCTGATCGGCGCAACGCTAAAAACTTGATCCCTGTACTGCAGATATCGCGAATCTTGCTGACCACCAGGAGCCTTGGTCTGCTTGCGTCACTTCCTTGACGGTTCTTCCGCTGAGGACGTCACCAGGACAAGCGGTACAAAAGCCGGCTGCCTTCGCTGGACCGACACTTGGCAGCAGTGACAGCTGATCGGCGCAACGCTAAAAACTTGATCCCTGTACTGCAGATATCGCGAATCTTGCTGACCACCAGGAGCCTTGGTCTGCTTAGGTCACTTCCTTGGCGGTTCTTCCGCTGAGGACGTCATCAGGACAAGCGGTACAAAAGCCGGCTGCTTTCGCTGGACCGACACTTGGCAGCAGTGACAGCTGATCGGCGCAACGCTAAAAACTTGATCCCTGTACTGCAGGTTGGTGTCGAAATTATACATGCTTTGTAACTAGATAGTTTATGCTGTCGCTGCTGCCTTTCTGTATTGCTGTGTATCTATTGTATATTTATTATACCTTCTGTCCATTGGTACTGTTCCTTTGCGAAAACATGACCAAATCTACAGCTGAAAGAGAAAGCCGATGCGAAATCCGAGAACTTCGTGCTGAAATGAAGTCTCTCGTGGACAGTGTTAAATTTATGAGCGATCAATTTGAGGACATGAAAAAGAAGTTTAGAGAAGCCACAGAAGATAGGGAAGCCTGGAGAAAGGCGAATGAAAAGTTATGTGCTAGGTGCATGGAAAATGAAAACGTTATTCAACAACTTCAGAAGAGAGTTGTTCAATCGGAGCAATACTCGGGCAGGTCCAATATAGAAATTAAGGGACTTGTGCAACAGGACAATGAACGCGTTACTGAACTTGTTGGGAAAACTGGCGATGCGCTAGCTGAGCCCATAACTTCTGACATTGAAGTCTGTCACCGTGTGCCCACCCGAGAAGCTGGAAAATCTAATATAGTTGTCCAGTTTAAGAGCAAACAGAAGAGGGACAGTTTTCTTGAAAAAGCGCGGAAGGCTAGGTTGCGAAACAATCAGGTTGGAATTCCTGATGATACCAGAGTATTTATTAATGAGCACCTCTGTCCGACCTTGAAACGACTTCTTTCGCTGGCATTAGCAAGAAAGCGCGAATGTAAGTGGCGCTTTGCCTGGACGCGAAATGGGAAAGTACTTGCACGCAAGACTGAAGCCAGTAGTGTTGTCCACATTGCCTCAGAGACTGACAATTCAAAAGATCGCCTAAACTGCAGCGTCTAAAGAATTTCAACTTTGCTCTCTTTTGACTACATGATGTATCGTGAGTATAGCTTTCCAAGCGAAATTGCTCTGCCCGCACACGCAAAAAACATTTCCGCGCTTCACGTGAATGCGCGTTCACTTGCCTATAAGCACGAGATACTAACTATGTTTCCAGCCGAGTTTACTTTTCCATTTGACATTATCATGTTCTCTGAAACGTGGTATCAGGAACACAGTGAAATGCTGATCATAGATGGTTACAGACATTTCTTTATTAATCGCACCGATAAACGTGGGGACGGTGTAGCATTGCATGTCAAGCGCGGCATACAGTGTGATGAGCTTGAGGAATTCACCTGCGTCACGCCATATTACGAAGTGCTAAGCGTTAAATCTGACAGTAACCTGTTTGTTGTGATGTACCGACCACCTACTGGTAATATATCTAATTTCTTAGAATTTACTGAAAAGCTATTAGAGCATGCTACTTTTCACAATTACAAAGTGCTTCTTGGTGGTGACTTCAACATTAACGTGCTTGATGAAAGCGCTCCAACTCGTGCAGTGACTAATGTAATCAATTCTTCCGGTTTCTGCAGCGTTATTACGACACCTACTCGCGTGACACCATCTTGTCAATCAGGTCTCGACAATTTCATTGTTAACGCTGGTGCAGAGATTTACACAGCCGGGACTATCAGCTATGATATCAGTGATCATTGTCCGATAGTCATAATATGCTCATTTTATATTCACGAAAGAACTTTACCTGATACCACGTTCAGCTACAGATGCCTGTCAGGCGAAAATATGGAACACTTTCGCGCACTTGCTTTGCGCACAGACTGGTCTTCTCTCTATAACAATAAAGATGCTATTCAAGCGTACGATGAATTTCTGTCCATATTCAGTCGCCTATACAATTTGTCTTTTCCGCTTAAAACAGGAAAGGTAAAAAACGCGTTAGAAAGCCGTGGGTGCAACCACAGCATGTTAGAATGATTAACAAAAAAAAAATAGGATGTTCAATAAATTTCTGCGTACGCGTCAGCAAAGTGATCTCGTTGCATTTAGGAAGTTAAGGAATACACAAAATAAAGAACTGCGAAAAGCTAAGGCACTCTATTACGAGAGCCTTTTTGTAGCCGTGCAGAGAAAAAATCCAGAAAGGACTTGGACAATTATCAATGATGCAATCAGACAGGGGAATGTGAATCGCAGTTTACGTGCGATAACCGTGAATAATGAAAAGGTGTCGGGCATCCTCTTAACCGAACGTTTCAATGAACACTTTGTGAACATGACGACATCACCAAATAACACGGTCAGTGGTACTACTGTTAAGAGATGTACGCACAGCATTTTTCTCGAGCCGACTGACGATGCCGAAATTTGTCGTATATTTTTGGGCTTAAAATGTTGATGCAGACGGCATTCAAATCAGGCCTATAAAATTTGTAATCGATGTCATCGCAGTTCATCTCGCATTTGTGTTTAACCTTGTTATGGAATCGGGACATTTTCCAAGAAATATGAAGAAAGCAAGGGTGTCAGTTATTTTCAAAGGTGGGAACCGAAATGACCTGGGGAATTATAGGCCTATTTCCATTTTATCCGCTTTTTCTAAGGGTTTAGAAAAACTGATTTCTGCACGCATTAACAATTTCTTTGCGAAGAATGACATTCTTTCTGAATGTCAACACGGATTCCGCTCGGGCAGGTCAACCGAAACAGCTTTGTTACGCCAAAAAGAACTAATACTTAATAATATTGCTGCGGGAAAACTAACGTTGGGTATATTTATTGATTATAGCAAGGCATTTGATCGTTTAAGTCATCAAATTTTAATAAGTAAACTACAAGGATATGGTATCCGTGGCGTGGCAAATCAGCTCTTTCAATCTTATCTGTCTGGGCGGACGCAGTGCGTTGATATCGAAGAAAAATACTGCTCTTCATATAGGGAAATTAAATCAGGTGTGCCCCAGGGTAGCGTTTTAGGCCCGATTTTGTTTAATATCTATGTTAACGATATTGCTGAAATAGTAAGTGACACATCCATTGTACTACACGCTGACGATACGAGCCTGTTTGTCTCTGACAATGATCTTGATGTTACAAAGATCTCGCAGTATCCTTTCTAAATTGTCGAGTTGGTCTCGTGATAACGCTCTAACAATTAATAGCTCGAAATCAAAGGCCATATTGTTCAAGGCAAGAGGCAGGCAGTCTTACTTAAATGAAGAATTATTGTTGTATGGCGCGCCCATTGAGATTGTAACCAAATACAAAGTATTGGGCGTGACGCTGTCAGAAGGTATGAACTGGACATATCACATTGAACAAATTATGAAATCATTGTCATCTGCCGCAGGTGCATTGTCCCGTTGCCGTCATTTTTTCCCAGAGAAAGTAAAGTTGTACATATATTATGCCTTGTTTCAATCACATCTGAATTATTGTGCGCTTGTATGGGCTACCACCACGAGACGTAATCTTCATGCACTTCTTCAACTTCAAAAACGAGCACTTCGACATGTAGCGAATGTACCTTATTTCCATTCTACTGCGCAACTTTTTGAAAGTTATAACATAATACAAGTAACTAACATTTAAGAATACAGGCTACTGCATTCTTTCTGCTTCGGCTCCGAAAAATTTCAAATATTTTTAAAAAAGACGTCACGACTTGAATATGACAAAAGTGATGCGCGTACCCGCAGCAAAGACAGGTGGTTAGTACCGTACAGGCGTACAAATTACCTCATGCAGTCGCTAAGACACACGCTACCGTCACTGTTAAATAAATTTGGGAAATAAATTGTTATGACAGATACCTTGACTCGAAAACAGCTTAGGGCATATTTTTGTAAAGAAATTTTTGAAATGTGATCTTTGAAATTATTGTAAATGTAACCCATTGCATTGTATATTGCATTTGTACTACTGCCATGTGAGGGCCTTCAGGCACATTCAAGCTGTATGTCGCAGCTTTTCGCCTGGAGGACCCCCAACAAGTTTGTTGGAAATAAAACATTTGATTTGATTTGATATTCTGCAGACAGTAGATCACTAGTCAGGGCGTCACAGGCTGGAAAATGTGTTTTTCTTTTTCTGGCAACGCATTTCAATTTGTAATCACGAGAATATTGTCAGGAAGCTTCCTGCGCTTAAGCATTAAAGAAAATTCTATCGTAACCAACGAAGTCACCATTCTCAGACTGTAAACATAAAGAGTTTAAGGCAGAACGCTGGGCTAGTTGGTGGTTATTCGTATAAGGGGACATCGCACTATAACGCGTAAACATGGACACGGACAGGAACATGAAAAAAGACACACCGAACCGAAAAACAGGCTTGCGTCAGCAAACCTAACGTATCTTTCACGGCAAAAGAAATAAAATTCTTGCACACTGAGGTGCAAGAATGAGGATCCCATGCGCTTTAGGGATTTATTTATTTATTTGAACCTCAAGGATCCCTGGCGGGACATTACATGAGGGGTGGGCGCAAGCACGGCGGTTAACAATGAATGTTACATGAGAATCATGACGATGACATGGCTTCCTCGATGGCAGTGTTGAAATGGGCTGGATCAGGGATTAGTGCTAAGTCGCAGGGAAGGTCATTCCAGTCACGAGCTGTGTGGACAAAAAATGATTTCTGAAATTTAGTTGTTCGGGAACGATGCGGGATGACGCTGTTTGGATGGCCTGTGCGGGGTGTTCGACGTACTGCTAGGATGAGCTTGCTGTCACGGGGCGAACAATGGAAAAACCTGTGATAAAGGCAGAGACGTGAAATTCGGCGACGGGAAGCGAGAGAACGAAGTTTTAGTTGCAACTTCAAGGCGGATATGCTAGAGTATCGCGAGTAGTTTGAAAGAATAAAGCGAGTGGCCCGATTCTGAACAGATTCAAGGGCTGAGATAAGGTTAGACTGATGGGGGCCAAACATTACGCAAGCGTATTCAAGTTTAAGTCGCACAAATGTTTTATAAGCTAGTAATATTAAGGAAGAAGGTGTCATGCGCAGGTTACGACGGAGATACCCAACTGCTCGATTAGATGAATTTATTATGTGGTTAATGTGGCAAGACCATGATAAGTCACTAGCAAGGTTAATGCCAAGATACTTAAGAGTTAGTGGAAATAATGGCAGTATCGTTAATTTTATAAGTAGGCGGAGTATAATTTTGGCGGCGATGAAAAGAAATGTGTACGGTCTTTGTAGTATTTAGGGACATTAGCCACCTAGTGCACCACTGCTGTATGTTATCCAGGTCACTTTGGAGGATGTAAGCATCCTCGGCGTTAGTTCTGGGGCGGTAGAGTACGCAACCATCCGCGAAAAGGCGGATCCTAGATGTTCCTGTGGAAGGCAAGTCGTTAATGTATATTAGAAAGAGTAAGGGGCCAAGAACTGTGCCTTGAGGTACTCCTGAAAGAACGTGTGAATAGGATGATGAGAAGCCATTAGCGGAAACAAATTGCATGCGGTCAGTTAAAAAGCTTCGAATCCAGTTTAAGACACTAGGATGAATGTTTAACAGAGACATTTTAAGTAAAAGGCGGGAATGGGGTACCTTATCGAAAGCTTTCTCGAAATCTAGAAATAGCGCATCAGTTGGGATATTGCGGTAAAGATAGGAATGAATGTCATGCAGGAACAATGCTAATTGGGTTTCGCATGAGTGGTCTTTCCGGAATCCGTGTTGGTTTGGATGAAAAAAGTTGGCCGATGTTAGAAATGTGGCAACATTAGAGTAAATGACGTGTTCCATGATCTTAGAGCATACATTGGTTAGCGAAATGGGTCGGTAGTTACCTGCGGATGATATGTCACCTTTCTTCAAAACTGGAATGAACTTCCCAATTCGCCAGTCATGTGGAACTTAGCCTGTATCAAGCGACTGTTGATAAATGAGGGAAAGAATAAGACTGCAAACATGTTTAGTATTCTTTAAGGCTTTGGAATTAATTCCATCGATACCGCAGGAAGATGAAAATTTTAGCGAGTCGATAATATTAACAATACCATGTGCGTTGAAGGTGATGCCGTCCATTGGTGGGTGCGGCGAAGGCGCAAGATCAGTGAAATCACGAGTTGTTTCATTAGTAAAAACTGAAGAGAATGCATGGTTCAAGACATGGGGTACGTCGGATACGCCTACTGGTGAGGCAGTGCTGTCAATGAGAGAAATAGTAGTATCAACATCAGGGATGATTGTTTTCCAGAAGCACTTCGGTTTGCTTTGTAGCATTCTAGGGAGGGTAGTGGAAAAAAACCGGAGCTTAGTTTGGGTAGCGAGATCGGAATATTGTTTGGCAGCGGTGTGGTACTTGTTCCAGGCACATTTGGTGTTAGATAACTTGGCAGAACGGAAAAGGCGCTTTTTCTTACTATATAAACGCTTTAGTGTAACATTAAACCACGGAGAACGTTGTCGCTCTGTTATGCTGATGGTAGGGATGTAAAGTCGAATCAAACGCAGCATTTCTGACTTGAAGAGAGACCAATTCGACTCGGCAGAACGTAAGTGGTAGGTAGAAGCAAAATGGTTATGGAAAATAAGAAGGTCACGATTAATGCTAATGTAGTCTCCTTTGTCGTGCAGCGTTAGTACTTTCCTGGATTTAGCACTTTTGGTAACGCTGGTAGAAAAGGTGGTGCGAGTACAACGTGTTCACCAAGACCCGTAATGTACGAAGGAGCGCAGAATTTGTCAGGGTGAGTGGTCAAATTAAGGTCAAGGATGTTTGATGTATGGTCAGTCGTGTGGGTGGGCTCAGAAACAATTTGAGACAGGCCGATGGTTAAGCATGTGTTTAGGAATTCACTAGATGCCTGACTTTTTGTTAGGGTGCGGGACGTATTCCAATCTATGGACGTAAAGTTGAAATCGCCGAAAAGCAAAATGGGGGTGCGTGGGTAAGATGAGATTAGTGAATCGAGCGTGTCATGAAAGAGCGTAATGAAGGCACTGTCCGTATCAGGCGGTCGACAGCATATACCGATGAGTGCGCGAGGGGATGAAGCATGACAGCACACCCAAATCATTTCCAGCGAGGTTACTACGTTAACAACTGAACAATTTAGAAGGCGCTTGGCAGCGATAAGAACACCACCGCCACGGCAGCCATCAGGTCTGCCTTTTCGGAATATATCGAAGTCAGGAAGTTCGGGAAGGATTTCGGAATCTAAGATTGATGAATTTAGCCATGTTTCAGTCAACAGAACGACGTTACTGGATGATGAGCTGATAAGACTACATAAGGAATCACGTTTGGGTATTATACTGCGAATGTTAGTGTAAAAAAGGGACAGATGATCGTTTTTGGACCGTACTTTACTGCTGGGTGGAATTGGTGGCTGCTATGATTTACGTTCGAGCACTTTCTCAGCGGTGTGATCAAAGATGTACGGATTGATCATGTAGCGAGTGTCTTTTTTCATATATATTTGCCCTCCTGAGAATAAAGGCTGTTGATGAATAGCGTTCGGTGTGTCTTTTTTCATGCTCCTGTCCGTGTCTGTTTTTACGCGCTAGTGCGATGCCCCCTTATACGAACACAAAGAGGCAAGACTTTTCGCGTAATCAGCGCAGGAACGGTTGAGGAAACGTTGTCGTCACGTGGGCGCTAAAAGTGGTGGCACGGAGTAGGCAGTGGATCAGCACGATAGAGTGGACAAACTCCTCAGCTGCACGGAGTCGTGTGTTTTTGCTTGTCCAAGCAGTGCCCGGCAGCTCATCTGTTTTCTTTGGTCGGGCGTGTAACGGCACAGAGGGAGCGTTTATGCGCAGAAAGATTTAATGTGAGCTCACTCCTATACTTCCTTCAACGAAATACACCTTAATAACTCCCAAATTACTGACATCGGCACGCATCTGAAGCATAAAAGAAATTGATTTCTATGACGAATTCAGAAGTAAGTGTAGGGGAAAATGCGAAGCTCCTTGACAATGTTATCGATGATTTCCTTCGCCTTACCTTACTTTTTTCATTCCTTATCTTTAAACGAGAAGTTGGGGCATTTAGGTGGCGCGACTCCTAGTGACATGTCAGAAAAAGAAAAGAAAAGGAAGAAAGAAATTAAAGAAAAAGATATTTCGAAAAACACCGGTTGTAGTCAGATTCCTTTCGATTGATTCTGCGCCCTGCTTGTCCGCTCGTTCGTGAATCACATAATTTCATCAGGGCGGGAATGTCGAATTATAGGCTAGTGGCCACCAGAAAAGTCCTTTCCGAACCGCGCGTGAGAAGAGCAACTCGACACCGCGTCCTCGAAATTCCCAAGGTACCAAATGTTCCGCGTCATCAAAAGTTCGTCACTCGATCATTAAAAGTTTTCCCAGCTGCGCAAGCAACCTGGCGCCCAAAAACCTAGCGATCTGTCAAAAGCGATGCCTCACCACGGTGCGAGGGCGAGGGAACAGGGAGGGAAAGAGTACCGAGGCATCGAGGCAACGCGCGCCGTTGCATCCCTATCTGATTTCCCTCCCTGTCCCCAATCCCCACCTCGCTTCTGCGTCTTCTCGCTCGAAAACGAGCAAGCATATTCGCACCGCTCGCGGGAATAAATAAACAGAGAACACGACGGAGACGAGAATAGAGGCGCCAGCCCACTTTCGCCAGACCGAATCTAGACAAACAGCCCCAGGAAGCTCATTCGATATCGCTTCATATTTCATTTTTTGGCGTTCACGAGGAGAGGGAAGAAAATAGTGTAGGAAGCACGAAGAGAGAAAACTGACGAGAGAGTGAAACAGAACGGAAGAACGTCGAACGGCGGCACTTGAAGAGGGACGCCATGTTCCACGGCGCAGTGAGCCTGAGACATGATCGATAGGAGAGACTCGCTACCTCGCTATGTTGCTTTGCCTCCTATTCGTTTTATTTTTCTCTCGTCTTATTCTTTTTTTCCCCAGGCGATGGGACAGCTTTGCAAGTGCGCTTGGCGCGCATTGGTTCTTGCTTGCAGTACCGCAAATACGTAGTTCGTTCTGTCTCCCCTTTATTATCACAGAAACGAAATCACGAAAAGAAAGAGAAAATGAAAGAAACACGCTCTCGGCGATCACGGTCGTCCGCAAAAAAAAAAAAAAAAAAGAACCATCGTTCGCTCCCAACGAAGCGCACTCGGAACCCGCATCTCCACGCAGGCGACTCCAGCACGTGGGCCGAGTTCCGCGGCGTTCAGTCATGGTGCGTTTACGACTCGCGATGCGACTCGGTGATGGCGTTTCCACTCACTGGCCTGGTTACCGTACGGAGTCCGTACGCAAACGAAGAAACATGCAATTTGTTTGGCCTGTAACCCCTGAATGGCGTGCGCCTTTCCTATCAGTGCCATCGATTGGAAAGGATACGATGCGATACCTACAGTGGAACGTGTCGTTGTGCAGGCTCTGCGATTACGGACTTGCAACTTGATCCAGTGCCTGTACATATTTAGTGCAAAACAATCGTACGAACACAATATAAAACATTTAAGAGAAACGATGTTTCTGAGCCTGGAAAGCGGCCTCGCATGAAAAAGATATGTTTCGCCTCATGCAACGAATAGCAGTTATGATCTAGAAAACGGACCACTGGGTTCATTTGTTCATCGTGGTTTGGTTCAGGAATGTTCTCGTGTTGCCGTAAGCAAATGAATGAATGCATGAAAACTTTATTAATTGTAAGATGTGCCGCTAAGTTGGAGAGCCCTCAGTCCTCGGCTCTGCTGGCAAAGTTGTACGCCTGGTTACGTTGGTCGCGCTTTGTCATGGCATCCAGTCCGGTGTAGGGGGAAATTGAAGGCCAAAGACAGGCGGAAGTAGAGATGCCGTAAACCGCGACCCAGAATCTCGTGACTTCAATCAGAGGCAGAATTTACTTTTATTGCGATAGCAATTATATGGACACTCCAGACGCATTTCTGCCGTCGCCATCACCGAGAGATCCTGTATAAAGTCCAAGGGCGATAAAACCGTCGCCACGCGCTGTGTGCTGTATGTGCGAGTGAAAGCTTGCGAGGGTGAGCCGGCGAACTCGGTTCAATGCCGCGTGCGCGAGCGAGGCACGCGGGACGGATGCATGCCCTATTCAGTCGCGCGCGAGGCAAGGGGGTCAGGCGAGGGAGGGGGGCCGTTCTTCTCCGGTGACGGTGGAAAGCCTTTAATAAACAAGAAATAGAGGTGTGGACTCGCGCAGGAGCCCTACATACTAGGTGGAGTCCCTAGTCCGGGACCCCATTGGTAGAAGCCGCCAGCCTGGCCCTCTTGACCAAGGCCTTTTGGGCCTGAAGGTCTGAGCAACCAAGCAGGGCCGCCTCCCAGTCCTCTCGGGTAGGGCTGGGGTGGGGGGTGAGAGCCGAATTTTGCTTGCAGGCCGACACCATGTGATAAGCGTCAGTAACCTCGCCATAGTGTTGGCACCTGCCAGTGATCACAGGATCAAAATGTTTCATTACTGCCGGGCACAGCATTGTGTTGGTGTATCAGCGAAGTAGAACGCATTCGTTCACTTTCCTCAGTCCCTTAGCTGGGGCTGGGTACCGGCGATGGTTATCCTTATAATAGGTAGCAATGTGTTTTAAAGTTAAGAGAATTCCGCCTTCTTGTTCCAGGACCTCAGGGGCCAAATGGGACGCCCGGTAAGTGAGGGCACAGGCTGCCGCATCATCAGCTTCATTCCCTTGAAGGCCCTGATGGCCAGGAGTCCAAACTATACAGCGGGGGTGGGATCGGCATCCTTGCTGCAGTTTCGCAGTATTCGCACGGCCAATAGGGTGACCCAACCAGCCTCGTAATTATGGCACGCGCCACGCGAATCCATAATGCTATATTTAGAATTAGAGTCCGAGGCAGCTAGGGCGACAGCTACCTCCTCTGCTTGTGTTGTACCTGGTTCACGAAAAGTGAGCCCATCCACCTGTGTTCCCTGATGTGTGACTGCTGCTGTATACCATCCACCGTGGTTTGGCCCAGCGACATCCACGTAGTAAACTCAATGTTTGTTGCCATAGTGACGCTCCAAAGCTTCCGCCCTTGCTTGGCGGCGTCCAATATGGTCTTCTCTATCCATGTTGGTTGGAAGAGGTCGAGCTCGTATGACGCGTCTCCATAGTTCTGGCACTCTGACCTTTTCTTGTAGCTGAAAATCGTGTTGGATGTGTAGTCGAGCCAGAAGTAGTCCGGCGGCTGCTAGGGTGCCTCGATGTCCACCACGCGCGCAACTCCGTACAGTGTGGAGACATGCACGGCGTCTACTACGGCGTTGCGCACGCGAATGGCGGACATCACAGTAGACGCCTTTGGCGGACGCCATAGGGACGCGTTGCTGGCGCTCACATGTCTTGAAAGCTTTATTCTAAGAGATCTGCGACGTGGCCATTGTGCGCGGGGGCCTCATCTTCAAAGCGATCTGCGATGTTTGCAGAGGGCGCCCAGTGCCGGTAGCTCCGTACGCGCTGTGCTTCCGACTTTTGATTCACGTTGAAGCGAGAGATGCACCAAGGTCAATTCTCTTGCTGCTGCTGCGATTCCTCGCTCGAGCACTTTGACTGCGAGTTTCCGTGCTCACCGAGCTAGATGTGTTCATGTTTACCTGTGCGCGCGTGACACCATGCTCGTTAATTTAGTTAAAACATGTTGGCAGGCTAGTTGGTTTGAATCCATGATAGAATGTGTAAGCGCGACTGAAGAAGGACGTAGAAAGGAGCAGACACACAAAAACTGCGCTGTCTGTGTGTGTGTGTGTGTGTGTGTGTTTCTTTCTACGTCCTCGTTCAATCACCCTTACACATTCTATGATTGTTAATTCAATTTGTAAACGATTGGCTACACGTTTATACGGCCGATAAAACTACTATCCTTACGTCGTACAGCTATCTACTAATTTCCTATCGCAATCCGGGCTTCGCCTTTCTGGCAGAACTGACTTTTTCTTTATAAAATAAGAAATGCTGGATAAAATTTTATTCCTGGAAACAGCTATTTCATAGCGTTAACAAGTGTGTTATTGTATAACTTCGTTAAAGGAACTAAATTTAATTGATAAATAGGAGGTTCAGTGTGATTGTTGCGTGGGAAATTCATGATGGCACAAATTGCCTTTTTCTGGTTGGTGTGGAGGTTACTAACATTGGCTAAGGTAGTTGTGCCCTACACTAATCGGCAGTATTTTATATATGTGACGCAAACAAGCTGTCGTAAATGAGCAGCTTAATATCTTTTAGCAAGTAAAACTTGCATTTGTTGATTTACCACAGACCCGTGCAATTTTTCCTGTAATCAGTTCCGTGTGCTTATTCCATGACATGTGCCCCTCAAACAAAGTCCCAGATTTTAAACTCAAGGGACTGTTTTAAGAGGTGAGTTTTCATAATACAATCCTTTCTGACCATCCATTTTGCAGGTTGTAGGTCTGAACAACACAACTTTTGTTTTAACAGCGTTTACTTTATGAGAATTGTTACTACTCCATGATGATAGTGTCCGTAATACATGGTTGACATGATTATTTCGTCCCCAACATCATGGGCGGTAAAAAGAAGTGCAGTGTAGTCAGAATATATCATAAATCAAGTGCAATTATCAAGTCTGACTACGCCGTTAATTTACCGGCAGAACATGAGCGGCCCCACAATGCTTCCTTGTGGAACACCGGCCACAAGTTGCTTTACCTTTGAAGCGTGATGCTTTATATATGCTTGCTGTTGGCGATGCTAAAGGTAACAAAATACCAGATCCAAAACTCCCCCGATAACCATAGCGGCTTAACTTTTTCACTAAAGTAGTGCGATTTATGCTACCAAAAGCCTTCGAGTAGTCTACGAATACGCCTAGTGTACAGATTTCACGCTCAAAAACTCTAATATAGTTTATTTGTCTAACAAAAGAGCGTCTTCCGTAGAAAACTCTTTTCGGTAGCCAAACTGTACTTCTGCTGCAATATGATGTTCTTAGAGACAAGAAATAATCCCTCTGTGTACCGTAAGCAAAGCAGTGCGTGCGTGCCAACTGCATGCCACACAGGGCTTCCGTCGGGCGCCGCAAGGGAGGAGGACGCCGCTGCTCCGTGTGGGTCGCCGAGCTCGCAAATGGCGCTCTGTCGTGACGCCGCGCGCACTGCGCAAGGAACGATGGGGCGTTGCGAGCAACTTTCTCCCACGTGTCACGCTCCTCGTTGCGTGTCGCTTATTAGTGTCTGTACACACGAGCCGCACGCGTCGCCGGAAACGACGGCGCGCTGACGAGACGGGCAGGTAAACGTGTACAGATGCTGCCGGTACGCCGAGCAACGCTTTCCGGCTCGTTTGAAACAGCGTCACGGTTGTAACTTTGTCTGCAAGACTGGTACACCGTAAAAAAACAGAAAAGGAAACGAAGGAAAGGCAGAGAAAGAGACAACAAAGGAAAGAAAGCTCTTAACCAGCTCTCAACTACCAGACTCCCTTCGCCTGAAAGAAGGAAATTAACACATTGCCAGCTGATGCAGAATGACGACCGTCTTATACAGTTGATAGTTTAGAACAAATTATAATGGAGAATTGCCCGCTAACCTGTGCGGAATATCTGCTACACATGCACTGCTTGGTAACAACAACAATAATTTGCGTCTGTTCGAGCCTACCTTGATGCTTCATACTTTTTAGTAGACAGATAGTTTCAAGCACATGTAATTTTGTCTTTTATTGAACTCCGAAGCCCGTATGTAGAAGAACTTGTCACGTTAAAGGGACATTAAAGCAAAACAATAAGTCAGTTTAGACTAATAAAGAATTGTTTGAGAGCCCTGCAGGCAATCATTTCAAAATAATAGTTTGATTATTAGATGAGAAAATGTAGGTCGAAGTATCAGTATTTGAATTTCGCGCCGAAACCCCGACGCCGGTACATCAGTGTGACTTCAGGGATACCAAAGTATGCTTTCGCATTTGGACCGTGTTGCCTGAGTAAAGGTTCCCGAAACTTGTCATGCTGAATATTTGGTTCCTTTAGAACACAATGTAGTCAATCTGTACCGCTATATATAATTAGTAGGCCCTAGAAGATGCCATCGAAACCCATGACGTCACAGCGACCAGGTGCAAGAACTTGACGGAGGCATCGCCACCCTTCTTTCGCTTGTGCGCTTTTACTGGCTTACCAAGCGTCTTATTGTGGTAAGAGTGCAGTTTTCATTGTCGTAGAAGGTTAATCTACTGATGCAGAAGAAATCACTCTACTCGTTTGTGTCCCTTTAAAACTGTTTGTAAGATAATTTTTCAACCAATAGCAAACAACACTAATTTCATTTATTTATTCATTTAAAAATGCGCGCTACGGCACTAAAAGCCATTGCGTAAGGTTCGAATTTACAGGAAATGCCAAACCAATAATACACAAAATACAAATAAAAATGAAATTAATATAAAATACCGGTAGTAATTATGTTTCGATAAAGAGGACAAAACAAAAACACCATGAAGGAAGGGTAGTGAAAATTCGGCCCTAGACTTGTGTACACTGAAAAAAAAATTACATGCAGAATCTCCTGTGGGAGTTACCTAAATGATGCGTAAGCATTTGCGACAAATCACGTGCTGTTTCGTCGTTGTTTGCAGTTGTGTTTTGGCATAATTGCGAGAAACACTGCGAAAGAATTGTGAAATGGAGGAGCGTGGTTGTAACACCGAAATGTTAACTGAGATCAGTATGAGACGACGAAAAAGAGGCGAGCAGCAGCGATTTTCACGAGTAGGAGCAATGTGGAATTGTGATGAAGTGGGGAAAGAGATTTTGTAAATGAAGCAAATATATAAATTTATTATGCACACTGCTTCTTCTTTGGTTCTTTTTGTTTCGTTTCTTCTTGACCTTCAAATTGGATGATGGTGCGTTTGGATGATGCAGCTGCTTCGTGGAAGATGAGCACTGGCCGATGCACGTTGTAGTAGGTGACGTAATTGAACAGCGCCACGTTCGGTAAGCCTCGTTCGTAGACGTGGTCGATGACGCTGCCTCTTCACCGTGCGAACCGTGCTCCGGCGGCGGCTGCGTATGGGGCGGCCGCGCCGGCCCTATCTCGAAAGCGATCTCCGATGGAGAGAGAGCGCTCCGAATGCTGATAACTTCGTGTGCGCTGCGCTCTGGCCGCTTAGTTGGCGTTGAAGCGAGAAGCAGCACGGAAGCCAATTCGCTCGCTGCTGCGGGCCCTATCTTGAAAGCAATCTCGTCTTCCGTGACGGACGGACGGACGGGTTTTCTCGTTGGGTAGGCATAGAAATGCTTTCTCATTTAAAAGGAAAAAAAGAGAGGTTTTCAGCTGTTCGATTTCTTCTCGCAACATGTAAACTAAAGCTACGCTCCTGATAAGCATTTTCATGCCACCCACGTGAACGAATACGGCTGTACCAAGCTAAACCAGGATGGTGGTTTATATGCATGATAGAGTGACGCAAGTCTCGGCCAAAAGATTAAGTGAGCCATATCCTTATAAGCTTTCTTTCTAAAAATTAACGACCGCTATGCGAGTGATGTACAGTCACGAGCAATAGTTTGGAGACCACGGCATCAGCAATAAATTTAAATATCTTCTAGGGCAGCTGCATGACCTGGAATTGTATTGGTCACACGCGAACTGTATTGGTAAAACACGCGCACGTATGCGTGAGCTGATGATTTCAACCGGCCTGCCCAGGCTGCGAAAAAAAAAAAAACACGTGGCAGCTTTGGCGGCCAAACTTTCGCTCGCAATAGTACATTACGGAACAAATTGAAAAAGATAAGCTGACGCCTGAGACATGAGGTAAAATAAACAAGGAAGAAGAAGTACCAGTAACTAATCATAAAATATTGTTTCAGGCATGGTGCTAACGACAGATCATTTATTACGGTGACAAAAAAATTCTAGTTTTGGCACACGTTTAATTTTTATTTGTCTATCTTTGTAATGACTGCACGGTGTGTATGTTTAATAAAATATCTATCCATTTTTTTTTTCACAAAAAGTCAGTGAGAAGCCTAGCCATGTAACACCTCTTTGTCAAAGCAAACTGCTCTGGAGTCATCACCAGACGTCTAATAATAAGATATATTGGAGTCCTGACGTAATTTTGAATGTGTGTGCAAATAACAATGAAGATCAAAGCTATTTCTTAAAGGCTGATTTCTCCACAATAACAACCCTTCAGAATAATTTTCTTCCTTTTATAAATTATCACCGGTGTATTGGAAGCATTGACATGTCGGTATAAGGAGGATAAAGAGGCAAGAAAATAGAAAATTCAGACTAGTTGTTTATCCAGGCGCGAATCCTGGATATGGTTGGGTATACAGTAGGGAACAGCGCTAAGAACATGGACAACGTGTTGCTTTCTATGCGCCTTCCCCTTCCTCCGTGTCCTTAGAGCTAGGCAACACTGCTAACGACACGGACGAAGGTGAAGCTGCATAGAAAACAACACTCTATCCAGCTTCTTAGCGCTGTTCCCTCTTGAGTTCCCGGAATACTTGTGTGGTAACAGGTTCACCCTAATTTTACAATCGAAGGTTTAAAAAGAAAACGATCCCTTTTGCATCCTTGTTTACATTACTACATTTTCGGAGATGTTGCTCTCCTCCGCGATTGTTCGCCAGCCACAACTAATGCATAAATGTAAGGCTGCAAAAGCTCACGATGTCACACGTGCACTAATAGCAGCTTATCACACCAAGCACTGAACATTGTCACTTCGAAGCCCACTGCTTCATCGCACACTTACAGCTCACTTTTCTAAACTATGCGGCATATCTCTTACAGTACACTCAGCGGATAATGATACAGAAGCCAGCCGACCTGTCTAATTTTCCCCGAGGCGACCACGCATGGTTTTCTTCAACAAAGAGTCGCCGTCAAAGCGAACGAGTCGCGATAAGTCGAAACTTGCGCGCGATTACATCCCTATTTTTTTTCCCTGGCCGAAGCGACTCCGAGCCATTCGTCGTTCCTCTTTTTTTCTTTCTCGTCTCTCCCTGTTCACTTCTCGGAGCTGTTTCGTTTCTATACGACCCTTCTTCCTTACTCGTGGGTAAGCGCAAGCTCCTTTCCCACTTTAGGGAGGATAAGCACGCGGCCTTCCTCTTCACTAACGGGTGGGGATCCAGACAGCGCTGCGAGCACACTCTCGCCATGGCCTGTCCCCCTGATTTTCCCTCTTTTGTCTCTCTCTCTCTCTCGGGACCGAACAAAAGGGGGCCGAATGAGACTGACAGCGGGGGGGGGGGGGGGAGGGGGCGTTTGAAGCGGTCGCGGCGGTCTCGGAGACAAAGCGGGGACACAAAGTGCTGCTCCGCGGAATCGGAGCACCACCACCACGCGGCGCGCGGACTGCTCGATCTCTACGCCCCCTCACCCTCTCTATCTGTCCCCGTTGCGAACCTTTCCCACTTGTTCTTTTGCCCATCGTTTTCCTTTTTATAGAGCGCCCTCTTCTTGCTGGCGTCACAGCGGTAGCTGACGCCGCGTTACCTTCCCCTTGCTCCCGCTGCCGTCCGACACGGCTGACTCTCGATAAATGTATATACATAGCTGCTTGGCGCGGCCACCGTTCCCCCGTATCAAGCGAACACCCACCGGCCGCTCCCGACTATCACTTTCGTATATATATATATATATATATATATATATATATATATATATATATATATATATATATATATATATATATATGTTGTGTGTATGTATGTGTGCGTGTGTGTGTGTGTGTGTGTCTTCGTGCATTCCATTCCGAGTTCTGTTTTGTGCGTCTGCGGCTCCTTTTCATCATTGGCGACAGGGGAAGAGCTTCCCCGCTATTCCCCCGGGGACGGGTTAGAGAGAGAGAGCGGCAGAAGAAGCCGTCGGCTTCCGTTTCGCAAGAAGTTCCGTGGAACAGGCGCGTTTCGGCAACCCGGGAATTGCAAATTGAGGCTCGTCGGCAGTGCGCCCTACTAGGCACTACCTTCGGACGTCCCTCTCTTCCTGCTGGAGCCGGCGTAGCGCTAATGTCACCGCGCTGTCAGTGAAGCCATTCGCGGGTCCTCTGGGAAGGCATTGGGGGGCCTGTTCGCTAGGCGTCGACGCGCAGCCGCGGATGTACAACTTTAGAGAAGAAGAAACGAAATAATCTTTTAAATTGCGCACGACATAGCAGCAGCTAGCTGTGTCAGGGCGATCACGTGTGAGCAGCTTGCGTTATTTTTTGATATCGATACGAGCTACTTGCTTTGCCATTTCACATTTCTTGAACGATGTTTGGCAAGCGGTGGATTGGTGGCGCTTTCATGCATTGTGCAGCCAAGTGTATCTGTGGTTTCCACGCCGGCCGTATACGCTATCACGCTATCGCACTCACTGTTCCTTATGCGAATGAGTGTTATACGAATTAACGTGTGCCAAGCTAATGGCATGTTATATATACAAACTAAAGCAATCGCCATTTTATATCGATTTGCAGCGTCCTGTAGCCCATGGCGATGCCGTTTAAGCTTGGCTTCCGACTAACGAATACACAAATGTCGTACAAGAGTACGAAGCTAGGCTAATCGGTTGAGCAACATATCGAGAGAAAATGCACCGGTCTTTTGTTGTTTTCGTCATTTAGTAGACCTGCTGCTGCGTTTTTCTTTTTTCTTTTGGCTTTCGGAACGCAAATATTGGTTTCCCGTTCTTCCCCTATGTCGCTAAGCCCCAATTTTCCAGTTTTCTTCTCGCAGTGAATATATGCTGAAAAACACATACTAACTACGTTATTTAAAAAAAAAAAACACTCTTCTTTTTTGTAAATACTTTATTGCGACAACATACTGCAAATAATTCGTAAGTAAAAAAGTGAAATAATCGAGAACGCTCTTTATTGAAAAGCCGAGGTTATGCCTTCGTGTACATCACCACCTATACGTACGCTACTCTGTGTAGGAGTGGATAGAGGATGGTGAGGAGGAAGGACGATGGAAACGCAAACGTGGTTTATAAAGGAAAGCAATAAATATGGCGCAGAATAAGATATCCTGAAACTTGTCAAATAAGCCAGTGTACCAAAAAGGGACGAGAATGGAAAATCTAAAGCTAGATTTGGTTTGCAGTACGAGTCATGGTATCTCGGATCCTTGATTACTATAGTACTCTTCTGAATAAGTGAGTTCATTGTACATAACAAGAAATTTTTATACCGAGGCTTTCATCGCTTTTCCATTCAACTTAGCGGATTTTTGCTGCTGCTTTCTTGTCAAATAAGCAACTTGACTGAGTTCTGGAGCAGAACTCGGTCTCATTGGGGATGTGACGGGTCAGATGGTCGCGTCGGGGATGAGGCGAGTCGCAGAGGAACAGAACAACAACACTGAAAAAAAAAACACTGTTAGAAAGGCGAGCCACTGTTTCGTAGTGCGCACAAGAAAGAAAATAAGAAAAGTGTGCAGCGATTAATATGTGCGATTTGAATGCTCATCACATTGCGATGACACTCATTTGGAGTGCTTCTTGAAGGAAGTGTTGGCGAATAAAACAACTCGGTTTTGTGGCGTAACTTGTCTGCGGACCACAAGAAGATTTTCTGTCTTGGCAATATCGCAGCCTTGCCATTGCCTGTCAGTGCCTTTAGGGACACTCGGTGCAGCTGTCGGTGTGGCTTGGGAGAGAGTAGCAGAAATGTTCGAAAGATCATGTATGCTAACTTTCGGGCAAGACCAAAACTCTTTTACCGCAAGGATAACAATTAATACCCAGTTCCACACTGTTCTCAATTGAAATAGCTTGCAAGAAAACGCACCACTAGATTTACTAGCAAGCTAAGGAAAATCAAGAAAGGTGCCATCAGATGCAGTAGTGCACTGTGGCATAAAGACTATAAACAAGAATAAGGCCCCTCAGGAAGGCTGGCCAACGTTTCGATAGGAGGACCTACCTTCATGAAGATAGGTCTTGCTATCGAAACGTTGGCCAGCCTTTTTGAGGCACCTGACCCCAGTTTGTAACTTTTATACCACGTGAAGTGAACGGTCTGATTCGACAGCTCCATCTTGAGCAATATCTGACCTCTTTGTAAAGGCCGTACATACTTTTGCCTAGACCCCATCGCCGGCGGACATGTTGACAGGTCACCAATTTAGAGGGGCGTACTCTTCTGCGCAGTGGGCGGCGCTGTTAATGTTAACGCTAGTTGTTGTTATCGGCAGCATAAGAGACACCCAGAGGGCGTAGCACAGAGCGAAACATTGTTCCTTACTATAAAACTAGGTCATTCAGGAAACGACACAGTAAGTAAAGACGTCAACACACACACACACACACACACACACACACACACACACACACACACACACACACACACACACACACACACACACACATACACACATACATACATACATACATACATACACACATACATACACACACATACATACATACACACATACATACATACACACATACATACATACACACATACATACACACACACATGCATACACACACACATGCATACATACATGCATACATGCATACATACATGCATACATGCATACATACATGCATACATGCATGCATACATGCATACATGCATACATACATGCATACATACATGCATACATGCATACATACATGCATACATACATACATGCATACATACATGCATGCATACATGCATGCATACATACATGCATACATACATGCATGCATACATACATGCATGCATACATACATGCATACATACATGCATACATACATGCATGCATACATACATGCATGCATACATACATGCATGCATACATGCATACATACATGCATACATACATACATATATATTAAACGGACCGGCAGTTTGACAGAACCGGCGACAGTGTTCACTCGTAGGCAGGTATAGAAAAATAAAAGTAGACCGATTTAGGCACACAAGATTTCGAAGCCAGCAACTCGAGTTTTCGCCGCCAGGCCAGCCGCCATGTCAGCACATGTCCAGGGTGTGTGTTACCCGCAGGTATAAACGTGGTAAAGACTGTGGGGAAAAGTAGCAGAAGCCCACAGAAGATGCCTGAAAAATTGATAATACATCAAGCGAGGAACGAATTTATGTAAAGGTCCCTCTGGACCTTTTCTTTTTATTCCTTATGCCTGATTTGTTTCTCGAAGAAATCCACAGAGAGGGCGACGCCCTGCTCTTTCTTTTTCTCGTCGGGCTCGGACCCATTCTGCCGAGTCTCGGGGTGCGTTCTTCGAATCTTGGTTGCCCTCCACACCACCCTACCTTCCACCAATCACTCGCCAGGGGTAATCGAATATCGACCGGCACAATTTTCCGCGCAGCTCGGCGATGGACGTCAATCGTCCGGAGCTGGGCGGAGAAAAAGATTACGTACATATATCAGAAAGTAAGGACAGAAGTAAAGTGAGCAAGGAGCTGCGACTCGATCGACGCAACGCTGGGACGAAGCAAGAACACTATCGGGACACCGTTTCCCGAACGCTCGCAGCGCTCCTGCCCTTTCTCCCGTGAGTTTTCGCCGAGCGGCACGCGACCTGTCTCCGTCAGCCGAATTCAGCGGTGCTACGGAGTCTGGTCGCGCAGTGAACGCGACAACGGAGCTCTCGCTACGACCGGTTGGCGAATGTCCTGCGGCCTCTCTCTGCAAGGAGGGGCGGGCTTGTTTGAACCCAGTGGCCCAGGCTGGGGCAAAAGTGGGAGTCCTCGTTGACAGTGAGTAATGGATACGAAAACGCTTTTACTGCCCGACGGGCCAGCCCGCTGACTTCCCCAGTACACGCCGGCTCGCTCTCGTTCGCCGCCTGCAGCGCCACTCGTGTCCCTCGGCAAGAGCGCATGTCTCGCCACGCCGCCGAGCTGACGCCGTGCTTTCTTGCCTCCCGAGCAATCTTGGACACCGCAAAGGTTTCCAGGCAAAGCAGTTGTTTTGTTCTCACAACTACGTGAAGAGTCCGGGAGCAGCATAGCAGTGAACGCTTCGCTAGCAGCCTTTCGCTTTGCGCGCCGGATATGTTGCAATAGATGGGATCCAAGGAGAGCCGCATTTTAATATTGCGCTATCGCTATGATCTGCTCGGGTTAAAACCTGAAAGTTCGTCAGGAGTTACATCCAGAAAACTAGGTGCGAGCGCTTGCTTTCTCTGCATTAGAAAAAACAGATTTCTTTCCTTTTTTTTTTTTTTTGCCGTTCGACCGCTGTCGTGCAATTTTTGGTGCAAGGTTAACGCGAAAGCTTATCGTGAATAAAAAAAAAATGGAAATAACTAGGTACATCTTGTCTCGGATTTTGTTTCAGCCTACATTATTTTGTTTCAACACAGATGACTTGTGCTACGCGGACTTCATCAGGGCGACGACTTGCGCATGCTGCTTTTTGAAACCTGCGTTACGCCAAGACCGAAAGATCACACACGCTGAAATCCTGACGCTTCAGATGCATAACTATCTGACTATGTAGGCTTAAAACTTTTTGTGCGCAAACAAACAGGGACGAAGAATAGGAGCAACACAAGGACGAGCGTTTGTGTTGCTCCTATTCTTCGCCCATGTTTGTTTGCGCACAAAAAATTTTAAGATAAATCCGTTCGAACTAGGCCGACTCGCAGTTATGTAGGCTTGTTTATTTGCTTTTAATCCTGCATGATTATCTCCTTATATATATGCCATGCCTAACTCGTGCTTCGTTAAATTTTTTGCAGATGCCACCACTGTACTTCCACCCTGGCACTTTGGCTAAAAGGAATAGGTAAATACGTCAACACTGGAAAAGGAGCTAAGTAGGTGGTTGCCGGCAGAAAAGAGCAAAGTCTACGCCGACATTTGCAGCACAGCTTCACTCGGATGCTTGTCATATCTCCAAAACGGCAAGCATACTGGGGACAGCGATGGGCACCTTCCACAAGTGGTCACCCGCAGCGCCGCCAAAACTGATGCATTACTTTCAATAACCCCGTGCTTTCTTCTTGGTACAAATCAAATATGCACTTGCCAATTTCTAGGAACATAACGTGCATATATATATATATATATATATATATATATATATATATATATATATATATATATATATATATATATATATATATATATATATATATATACGCTTCATATTCCCATCTGTACATACTCCTCACCACTGTTTTGGGGACTGGTGGTGGGGCTCTCACTGGGGAGAATAAAGAAGAGACTGGCTGCCTAAACCTTGTCTCATAAGCGGTGGAGTGTGCTGTCCGGCTCCTTCGTCCTCTCGCTCCCGGTATCTCTCCAGCTTCACCTATAGGCTACATTCCTGGAGCTCCACTCGGGTCGCCGCCACTACCAAATGCACACGACCATGTCCCAAGACTAGCAGGACAATACCACTACATCCACCTTGCCTGCTCCTGCGGGAACCCCTTCTTGGACGGTCACCACCCCTCAGAATGATCCATCCACCGGTGTTAGCTGGACTTCCAGGTGACGATGTTTGGAGCTATACGAGCGGGTGAGTGACTTTAACCACTGGAACGAATCTGCAAAACTTGCTCACGTCGCCTTCTACCTAACCGACGTCGTGAAAACTTGGTTTTACAATCGTGAGTTCGATTTCATCAACTGGAGCACCTTTAAACACCACCTACGCCAGAATTTCGCGAACTCGTCTGTCCGCTCTGATATCGCCAAGAAGAAGCTTGCTGAGCGTGTTCAGCACTCGGGCGAGTCGTACGCTTCGTACATATAGGATATCCTCCGCCTCTGCCTCCGCGTGAACACCTCGATGGCAGAGAGTGACCGTGTACGCCACTTGCTCAAGGGTATTGGGATTGTGGCGTCCAATTAATGCTCTTGCAGTGCTGATCTCCTCTACCATCGCAGGCATCATCAGTACGCGTCAGCGTCTCAACGAGCTTCATATGCTCCGCTTACAGCCTGATTACACGCTGACACATCTGATTTCAAGTCGTCCAACGACAGCGAGCTGCGTGCCTTGCTTCGCTCCATCATCTGTGAGGAAATGCACGCCCAAGCTTCGTCAAGTGGACAAAGCTGTCGAAGTTGTCAAGCTCTCGGGAGGACGACAGCTCGCGCAAATCGTCCACCTCCTTTGCGAAGCGCTGGGCTAGTCCTGTCTCTTTCCTGTCTAGGACATCATTTAGCCCACCTGCTACTATGACAAGGTTGCACATGTGGGCATTTTCCGCGAGCTTTACTTTTGCTCGCTCCATCGCAGAACCCAGTGTCCGTCTTGGAAATTTCCCTACCGCCACTCTTTTATCGCCTTTTACCCTCTCCATAATTACTTCTGAGCGCCTGGCGAGGTTTGATTCGCCGGCGATAATCACCCTTCACTCTTTCCTTCATCTCCCTGCTTCCCTCTGACCCTCCGCGTGATTCGAAATCGACAAGGCGCATTGACCCCTGGGCTCCTGCTTTTTTCGCATGGAGGCCTCAGGGTAAGTGCCGCTCTTTCCAGCTAACCCCTCACCACGTTGCACGCATTCCACGTACTTTGCTGAGACTCCCTCTCCTGTCACGTCGGGGTACTGCGTTCCATTGCCACGACCATTCTAGTTCAGAATGACGGCCCTCTTCAGCTTTTCTTTGGCTGCTTGAAGTCCTTTTTCCACGACCTTCCGCACTAACGCTCCATATTTAGCTCATTTTTGAACTCTTTGACCTGTTTGACAAGCTCCATCCTGGAAAGTCTATTTTCTTCAGCCTAGCATCGACATCACAGTGTGTGCCGATTGACTCGGTTCCCTGTCCATTCTCATACCTCCCCTCGTCTGCCTTGAGGGACTCCCCGCCCACTGCAAGCTTCACCGGCTTTCTTGCCATGCATTGCACGGATTTTCTAATGCAAATACTATAATACTATACTAATTCAGAACACGTGCCTCATCGCAAAAACCGGTACGCACAATATCTACATCCTTAAAATGCCGAAAATAAATTATACCAATGTTTTAACAGCAATCAATGCCGCACAGACTTAAAGGGGCACTAAAGTGAAAAACGATTTCTTCTGCATCAGTCAATTACCGTTCTACAACACCAAAAACACCACTCTTACAACGATCAGACGTTTGGTAAGCGAGAAAAAGCGCAAGAAAGAAATAAGGGTGGCGACGCCTACTTAAGTTCCCTAAGCTGGGGGCTGTGACATCTTGGATTTTGATGGCATCTTCTAGGGCCTACTAACTATATATAGCGGTACAAATTGATTATATTGTGTTCTAAAGGAACCAAATATGAAACATGGTAAGTTTCGGGAGCCTTTATTCAGCCAATGCGGCCCAAATGCGAAAACATACTTTGGAATCCCTGACGTCACGCTGTCATATCGGCGCTGGCGTTTCCGCGTGAAATTCGAATACTGGTACTTGCACCTGCATTTTCTCATCTAATAATCAAACTATTTTCTTGAAATGACTGCCTGCAGGGTTCTTAAACAATGCTTCATTAGTCTAAACTGATTTTTTGTTTCGCTTTAGTGTCCCTTTAAGGTATGCCACGTTTTTGCACGTGTTCAACCACGCGGCCACGCTCTCACTTTCCTACCAAAGCAATATTCCCGATACCGAAGCTGACACACTAAAACCACTAATAGCTATTAGTGTTGCCACTTCCAAGCTACTATTTAAAAGCTCATCATCATCATCATCATCATCATCATCATCATCAGCCTGGTTACGCCCACTGCAGGGCAAAGGCCTCTCCCATACTTCTCCAACAACCCCGGTCAAGCTATATTTAAAAGCTATAAAGACTTAACTCCCACGCGGTAACACGTGATGAAGCACGTGGCACGAAAGGACGCTTTGACTATCCTGCGAAACCAAATATACACGAAACACACGCGCACACGAAAAGACAGAGAGAGAGAGAGAGAGAGAGAGAGAAAAGAACACTACCCCATTATTATTAAAGGGCTAAAACAGATCAGCAAAACAGAAACAGAAGCAAGCTCAAAGCATGAACAAAAAACTTATGATTTCGTCGCCGCCACGGAACCCTCGAAGAACACGTCCGTCCGGCACAAGATCTCATGCGACTGTTGCAACAGTCCCCGACTGGTGGCGCCGCGGCAGATGAAAGCGATTTCGATGCACGCGGCAGGCCGCACCTTTTACAGCGAAGCTGCTTGCGGCTACGCTTCCACGCATTTTTGTTCTGCGTCAACAGAAACTATCATCATCAGCAATGGCTCATCCCTCTGGTAATGCAGAGGCCATATATATATATATATATATATATATATATATATATATATATATATATATATATATATATATATATATATATATATATATATATATATATATCCACACCAGACTAAATCTCGTCAGGTCGGGATTGCTCATAGTCAACGTTAAAACGGACGCGGGCCAAAAACATTGAAAGAAAAGAAAGCAAGACGTTGTGAACAAGGCCCGGTTTCTTTTCTTTTAATGTTTTTGGTCGGCGTCCGTTTTACCCTTGACTATAAATAAATGTGTGCGTACCTTTCGTCACGAAGACCACCGAACAAGGCAATAAATGTGTTCGTGCGTTTGTTCACCTCTGCGCCAGGTTATAAACAGCTTCGCTGGTCATCCATCTTCACAGAATGGAATGGCTCATTTTTTTTTATCTAGCGGCCGCGGCACATCATTCAACAAATACCCACCGCGGTAGCTTAGTGGGTGAGGCGTTGCACTGCTGAGCTTGATGTCAAGACTTTGATCCCGGCCGCATAGGCTGCATTTCGATGGGGACGAATTGCAAGAACGCTCGTGTACATATATTTAGGAGCGCGTTAAAAAAACCTGCGTTGTCAAAATCATTCTGGCGTCCCCCATTACGGTGTGACTGATAGCCAGATGGTGGTTCTGCCACGTAAGACCCCAGAATTAAAAAAAATATTAATTAGACAACAAACAACTTCTTTCTACCCTCTCCCTTCACTGTTGACCTCGTTTGCAACTTCCTGAAAAACTCGTGGTGTTAAATATTAATTGCAGAAGTGTGACTAACAAATTCCCACATCTCCTGTCACCTGATCCATCATACAGCCAGCATATCATTGCTTATAAAAGAAACTTCGCTACACGAAAGAATTTATGACTTTCAGATAACTCCACCAGCTTATGACAGTGCTGGCATAGATCGTCAAACGCAAAGAGGAGGCGGCGTTGCGTTGTTATTTCGGTCGCACTTCTAGTTCTCTATTCCTGTCGAAACTGAATCGGTATGTTGTATGTTAAACATTGTAAAGCAGCACTTAACAGTATGTGTACTCTACTGCCCCCTAATAATTCATCTGAATCGCTAGAGTGTTTTCAGCAGTTTATGCAGGAACACAATCTCACCAGTTCCAATTCTGCCATCCTCGGTGACCTCAACGACCCTGGTATTAAGTAGTCTTCTATTTGCTTCTATGTGGCCTTCTATGTGCCTAAGTCGGTGGTAACTTCGTTAGACAGGATACCAATAAGCTAACGCAGGAGACGAAAGATCTGATCAAGAACCACCAATGTATGAAAGCATCTAACCCTACAGCTAGAATAGAACTGGCAGAACTTTCTAAGTTAATCAACAAGCGTAAGACAGCTGACATAAGGAACTATAATATGGATAGAATTGAATATGCTCTCAGGAACGGAGGAAACCTAAAAGCAGTGAAGAAGAAACAAGGCATAGGCAAGAATCAGATGTGTGCGTTAAGAGACAAAGCCGGCAATATCATTACTAATATGGATGAGATAGTTCAAGTGGCTGAGGAGTTCTATAGAAATTTATACAGTACCAGTAGCACCCACGACGATAATGTGAGTGAGAATAGTCTAGAGGAATTTGAAATCCCACAAGTAACGCTGGAAGAAGTAAAGAACGCCTTGGGAGCGATGCAAAGGGGGAAGGCAGCGCGGGAGGATCAGGTAACAGCATATTTGTTGAAAGATGGTGGGCACATTGTTCTAGAGAAACTGGCCTCTCTGTATACACAATGCCTCATGGCCTCGAGCGCTCCGGAATCTTGGAAGAACGCTAACATAATGCTAATTCATAGGAAAGGGGACGCCAAAGACTTGAAAAATTATAGACCGATGAGCTTACGGTCCGTTGCCTACAAAGTATTTACTAAGGTAATCGCAAATAGAATCAGGAACACCTTAGACTTCTGTCAACCAAAAGACCAGGCAGGATTCCGCTAAGGCTACTCAACAATAGACCATATTCACACTATCAACCAGGTGATAGAGAAATGTGCTTAATATAACCAGCCCTTATATATAGCTTTCATTGATTACGAAAAAGCGTTTGATTCGGTCGAAACCTCAGCAGTTATGGAGGCACTACGGAATCAGCGTGTAGACGAGCCATATATAAAAATACTGAAAGATATCTATAGTGGCTCCACAGCCACCGTAGTCCTCCATAAACAAACCTACAATATCCCAATAAAGAAAGGCGTCAGGCAGGGAGATACGATCTCTCCAATGCTATTTACAGCGTGTTTACAGGACGCACTCAGAGACCTGGGGTCGGAAGAATTGGGGATAAGAGTTAATGGAAAATACCTTAGTAAGTTGAGATTCGCAGATGATATTGCCTGGCTTAGTAACTCAGGGGACCAATTACAATGCATGCTCACTGACCTGGAGAGGCAAAGCAGAAGGGTGGGTCTAAAAATTAATCTGCAGAAAACTAAAGTAATCTTTAACAGTCTCGGAAGAGAACAGCAGTTTACGATAGGTAGCGAAGCACTGGAAGTGGTAAGGGAATACATCTAATTAGGGCAGGTAGTGACCACGGATCCGTATCATGAGACTGAAATAATCAGAAGAATAAGAATGGGCTGGGGTGCGTTTGGCAGGCATTCTCAAATCATGAACAGCAGGTTGCCACGTACTATCCCTCAAGAGAAAAGTATATAACAGCTGTGTCTTACCAGTACTCCCGTATGGGGCAGAAAACTGGAGGCTTACGAAAAGGGTTCTGCTTAAATTGAGGCCGACGCAACGACCTATGGAAAGAAGAATGATGGGTGAAACGTTAAGAAATAAGAAAAGAGCAGATTGGGTAAACGCGAGTTAATGACATCTTAGTTGAAATCAAGAAAAAAAAAGAGCAAGGGCAGGACATGTAATGAAGACGGAAGATAACCGATGGTCATTAAGGGTTACGGACTGGATTCCAAGGGAAGGGAAGTGCAGCAGGCGGCGGCAGAAAGTGAGGTGGACGGATGAGATTAAGGAGTTTGCAGGGACCACATGGCCACAGTTAGTACATGACCGGGGTAGTTGGAGAAGTATGGGAGAGGCCTTTGCCCTGCACTGGGCGTAACCAGGCTGATGATAATATGTGCTTATCATATCAAATCGAGGTACTACATATGATGGAGATCTATTGAACTTATTGTCGTCTCTTGGACTAAAACAAATCGTGCACAATTCAACGCGACTAACCGCTTTTCTAGACTTAGTATATATTAGCGCCAATGTAGTTGATCCACGTTATTATTGTGAAAATGTAGATGCAATATTCGATCACAACGCTGTCCTTGTGTTTTTCAAGCTGGCGGTTCAAAGACAACCAGATATATCCCTGTATAGAAACAGAGGAACACGGAGATACAGCACATCAACTAAATCAACCGAGTTCGTTCACTACATTTGTCTTAATATATAGTCAGGATATCAAATCGATGTCATATTCATTGACTATTGCAAGGCATTTGACAATGTACTTTACTCTGAACAACTGTTCCATAAACTTAATATAGTAAAGTACCCGCTTTTGGTTTCATTAATTTGAAGTTTTCTTTCCTTACGTAGACAGTTTGTCTGTTTTTACTCTGCTAACTGAGATGCAGGTAAAATGCCGTCAGGAGTGCTACTGGGATCCGTGCTCGTTCCGCTATTATATTTAATTTAAGTTAACGATTTACGACGTAATCTAGCGTCTAATATCCGTCTGCACGCTGACAACTACATTCTCTACGACATAATTACCTTACCTGATGATCATGATCGCCTTAATAAATCATTTGCATGTTTTTACAAACGATGCATCAATTGATAAATGAACTTTAACTTAAAGAAAAGCACGATAATGACATTTTTACATAACAACGCCCTTCCATTTTTTTTATTACTGTTCAGAGGATGTTTCGCTGATGAGGGTGAGCCATTACAAAAACCTGGGTGTAATTTTTACTTCTAACATGTCATAATCCAAACATTCAATATATCTGTTCGAATGCACTAAGAAACTAGGGTTAATTATGCATAACATTAACAAAGGCGCCAAAAGAAACCAAGCTACTAATATACAAATCACTCATACGTACTACTTTAGAATATGCCTCTGGAGTCTGGGATTCACATAAGCATTGTGAATTTGATGCGATACAGGCCGTGAAAAGACATACGCTTCATTTACCGTCGGTATGACCGCGATTTCTCACCTCCATCAGCTATTCACGCTTGAAACCTTCAATCACTTTCAGTGCGGCCTAATAATGACTTATCAAAGTTACTGTATTGTTTTTTTAAAACTCATTACATTACCTCTTCAATAGCAGTCTCCTAACTATTAGTCACCATGCTTTAAAGCTCACACCTTTCTACTCGTGCACTGAATATTCTAATACAGTTTTTTTTCACGCATCATTTATCATTGTAATTCATTATCTGGCACTGTTCGGTCATTGTAATTCTCAGAATTGATAAAAGCCCTAACATAATTGCATAATTAAACATGTTATCCCTACGGCGTTCACACCAAAAATGTCTTTCTGGCTTTACATATTAAATGCGTAAGCATTCCTAAGCCTATCCAATGAGAAACCTGTCCGTCCCGCGAGACGAATATGCAACGGCTCATACCCCGGTCAGCAGGCTATTTAATTTAAATTAACCATAAATAACGCATAATAGCGCACGTTTGATTAAAGAACAAGTTCTAAGCGAGCATCCGAACCATCAATGAAACATTACATAATGTATATGGTCCGGATCATGTTCGATAAGGTTGACAACGACACCGGGCTGCGTAGACATGAGCAACTGTCGCAGTAGTTCGTGTCGCCGCGGGGCTGTCGCCCTAATGGCGCCAAGCCAACTGCAGCCGCCCATCATGCCGGCATTCGTCGTCGTCTTCCACAGCTGGCTTCGATGCCGCTCTTTATGCCAGCGCTCCCATACTGTTCCTCCCTCTGCGAACCCGTTGACGGCACTGGCTCACTGCTAGTCATTGCGGTGACTTAGTTCTCATGTTCCTTGCCTCAATATATTTCGAATGATTGAAAACACGTATTCATCTGAGCTAAAATTTCGCATTAGGGAGCATCGTAATTGCTGGGAATTTTTTAAGTGATTGTTGTAGACGGTGCGGTTTGTGTAAACGTTTACATTATGCTACTCCTGCTATAGCCTAAAAGGGCTTCAGTATGCATAACTAAGCAAATGAATAAATAACAAATAAGTAATTAAATTACCTTGTTTCCGCTGCCCCAATTTCTAACATCTACTGCTAATATCGCGGGAATGTGGCGAACGCCTTTATTTTAAGCTCTCTTGTCCGAGCTAGTGTCCTTGTATATGGGCCTCTGAAGCAGCGATATAAAATGACATTAGCATGGTGTTCTTCTATATATACGCGTCCTTGTACGACAGTGTTGCTTTGTATGGCTCCCGCTGAGAGCCATTCACAGGGACACATACGGCTTTGTTCTGACATCTAGTGAGAGGGATGCGACTCATACCAAAGCACACGATCTCCATGGGCTGTCACTGTGGCAGCTGTAGTGAGTGCACTGCGGTTCACACCTAAACGGCCATTCACATCCAAGACTTTCGTCCTTCCTAGGCGCAACTATGAAGAAATACAGTTTATGTATTTCTTATGAATTGTACATAATCAATGTGCATGGAGGTTCCATTGCAATACAATTCGATTAAAAGATCTTACTAATCGCGTGGCATTACCGGCGCATCTCAGTGCATAAAAAAAAGAGGTACCAATGCGACGCACCTTCTAGTCAAGTTGAGAGACAAAATGTAGGTATGCCAATTTTGGTGGGAAATAGTGGCACAACTTTTGGGGCGGTCACCACCTTCAACTAGGGTGTGTACGCAGGCTTCCTGCTCCTGCATGGAGCAACGCACACACACCACGGAGATCTGAGAGGATGTGACAAAACGCACGAATGACAGGCCGCGCGTGTAGAACTCACTTGCACCAGCGCCAGACTGGAGCGTGTGAACGCGCGCGGAGAGTCCAGCGCGGCTGCGCTCGGACATCAAAGATGCGCACTTTGGGAAAAGGCGACGGTGCAAGGATGCAAGGCTCTCCGTCGTGCCAAGGTTAGGAGAGCCATCAATTCGAAATCCCAGACCAGCGCTAAGTCAGAATGAAGCGTCACGAGTCTCAACAAAGCGGCGAACTCGAAGGTCAAACGATGACCCTTTGCAGTTAGCGCCTGCTACAATTGAAGTGATTCGCTAGTTTGTGGAAAGCGACATCGGTCACGATTGCAGTGTGCGTGATAGACTAGGTTTCTCAAAGAAGCTAGTGCTACTCATAGAAATAATACTCCAGTAATAATTGCGGGAAGAAAATGTGAATGTAATCTTCGTGGAGTTCGCGCTGAAAATGCCTCACATTGTGTTTCGGGGTATACTGGTGCTTCGTTCGATGCGAATTTTGGTTGGCGGTCATCGACTGATATAGTCCCGTAAATGCTATCGCATTACATTTAACTCGGGAATAACATGAGAACTGCTTAAATATCTCTTATCGAGCGGTAAATACATTACGCCACCAGCGCGTCCACTCTGCGCCCAAGAAAACAGCAAAGAGTAATGGCCAGCTATTGCCTGTATAAAGACACAATAAGGTGGCGGAATTGTGACTCTTGCCTTCCGCATGAGGAGATCTATAAGCTGCGCGACTTTCCGTGTCGCTCGTCTCTGGCCGTCTCTTCAAATTGTTACGCTAAGTCAATGACGTCAGCGCTGGTTTGAGTCTTGTATTATTGCCTCCAAGCACAACGGAGGAAGGTAGTGCATCTTTGTTTAACCTTGAGCGAAGACGAATCCCACAGCAAAGCGTGCGAATTACACGCACACAGTGCATCAGGAAAGGCACCATTACATAGCTACACAAGTCGAGTACATCGCAGTAACCCCCACCCTTTCCAATTTTTCACAAAATGCCCAAAACAGTCAATTTGTAAAATTTCATTCGGACCAAGTCTACTTTCATTGCCATTTCAGCTGCAGCAGCTGCTGGACAGTATGTAAGATTACCTCAGGTCGCGGCATTTCTTTCAATACCCGTGCTTTATACGCCCCTATGAAAATGACCATTGCCTTTATGTTTCCTTCTTGTGCCCTATGTGACCTTTATGATTCCTTGTCCTTTGTGTGACCTCCGGGACGTCAATTGACTTTGTGTGTACCACGCGTTTACTCATCCTAACGTATACCTCGAGGAAGTGACCTTTATTAGACCTCTAGGATCTGTCCTTTATGTTTACGGCAGGATGTTAACTAGATGTACACTGCGTGTTGCCTGAGTGTACACTTGAGTGCACATGTAGGTGACATAGAGTGCACATAACAACTGTTTGTGCATATAATACAGGCAGATATATCTGTACTGCGTGACAGCCATTGATACACTCAGCAGAGTCATTGTAAGTACTAAATCTTGACTTATCCTTTCATTTGCCCCGAAAAAAAAACAACCGTTATTAAAATTCTTGTAGGATGTGTCATTTGTGTTTACGGCGGGATGTTACCTAGGTGTACTTCAGGGCACACGTAGGTAACATAGAGCATTAACCTATATGGTGCACTCTATGTTACCTGCATGTGCACTTGAGTGCACACGTAGGTAACAATGTGCGCAGTAAGCATCTTTTGCAAATTGTAGAGTCAGATCTATCTGTACTGTGTGTTAGTCACTGGTGGATTCAGGGAAGAGGCACTGCTTGCCCCCTTACACTAGAAGCATGCCGACCGGCACTAATTGTGGCTATATTGTGCGGAAAATCGAACATGCCATGAAATAGGATGGTGTATAGTGCCATATGCTATGCGTTCTCGTTATGTATAAAGTATTTAATAGCTTTTCAAACTGCTATTCTCCAGTAGCAAGTCAGATGCAAAAATCTGAAGTACTTAACCTAATATGCAAGAATGCATATTAGGTTAAATACTGTTCGGTTAAATTATTATGCAGTTTGTAAAATTCTTTTCCTTGTACCCTTCATGACATCACCTTTTTCAGTACAAGAAAGTGAGCATTATGGCTTCTAGTTGTAATTAATATTATCACAGAAATATGAGCACTATGTTACCTGTGTTACCAGCAGGATGTTACCTGTGTGTGCACTCTATGTTACCTGGCTGTGCACTCTCTAGAGTGCACATCCAGGAAACGGAGTGCATCCAGTAATTATCTTTTAACACATGCTACAGATAGCTCATCTATCTGAAAGATGTATTAGCTACTGGAGTATCAAAATAAAAAAAATGAGGGGGGGGGGGCGCCCGCTCGATCTATATTGGCCGCATTGATGGCGACGCGCCATCAACAGTACATACGCACATCAAAGCCTCATACAGCGAATTATCTATCACGACAAATAACAAATGCGCGACGGCTGGAGACGCTGTGGCACGACGCGCAGTGTTGGATGGCTTGCGCTACATGAACCGAAAAAGAGGGGGGACCTCCGGGGCCGATCCGCCGCTTTGCTGCGAGCGTACATTTAAGTAGCTGCTGGCGGTGTTATATTAGTTTCATGACAGCCTCATTACACGTAAATATCTAATAAGTATGTTACGATTGTCTCTATATATCGCTCGTAAGATTTCTTTGCAATCGTCAGCGGGAAATGCCAGCGCTGCCACCTCCAAAGCTGAACTGGAGCTACCGCTCACTTTCAGAACGCCTAGTTCGAAAGAATCTAGTGAAATTGAATATCTGTAACATTTCTGATACTCTCAACTGAAAAAAAAAACTTGACCATTGGGAGACGCTGCCACGGCTCCACCTCAAAACCGTGGTCTTCGAAGCACTTTGTAACATGTTGCTTTTTCTACGCTATTTCTTTTTTCAGCCGTCGGCCTTGTCAGGATACGTTTTCTCTACTACTCACGGAAATTATACACAAAAGATCGCTCACTAACCAATGCGGAACCTGCGGTCGATGCTAAAAGTGCCTTTCTTTTTAAAACTGCGTGCGCTTGCTGTAGAAAGATAGCAAAGTGGGCGAGTTCGTTACGATTCATCGTACTTTTAGCAACAGCGCAATGCAACGCGGAAACAAGCAAGGAACAAGCACTCCGAAGAAGCAGCGCCGTGTTGCTGTGTTTCTTCCTTTTGTCCTTGTTGCTTTCGCGCTGACCACAAGTAGGGCAGCGCGGATCCCGTAAATGCTTGCTTGGGCGTACAACTAAATAATTTATAATTGTCAGCTGGCTGAGTATGAAAGTTGTATGCGGAGTATGGCCGTATTTGTTTGATTACGCGAGCGTGCAAGCAGTACGCCTGTTTCACTTTGGGCGAAGTTCCGCTGCCGCTGTAAGCCAGCGATCGCCACGTTTTTTCGCCTTTATGCCTTACGCTATACGAGGAAATGTGGTTCCAACTATTCAAGATAAGGCCTCACATTCTCAAAAACACGCCACTGGGCGCCATGAGAAGCGTGTATATGTGTGGTGATTCGGAATTTCTGATCGGTGGGTCTCGCAGCTATCGCGGCTGCCCGTACACCGTCCGCCATACCGAGCAGACGGAGCTGCACATGCTGCGCGTGGATTGTCTCGTGTTCGCCGGCAAAAGTTCGCACATAGTTCGTCTGATATCTCTGTATATGCTTTAAAAAACAAGGCAGCACACCACGGCACTTCAAACATCGATAAGTTGTGTTTAAATAGCAGCCTTCCATCCAGCTACGACTTTCCCTGAGTAAGAAAATTAAATCTTGACGGCCGTGCTTTTGCAAACTGCACGCCCTGAAAGCAAATGTAGATCTCGGAGGCTAAATTGACTTGTTAGCCGCAGCGCAGCGCTGCGGCAGTGTGAAGGTTAGGTTGCCTCGGTTGCCTCGATGTGCGCCCGCTCTCCGCGGGCGCACAAGGAAATGGCGGCCGCGCTAGCAGACAACGTGGTTGTCCTCACCTTAAACGGAGAGTGGGTACGCGCGCATCTAGACACCCTAGTGACGGTTATGCCCGGTAAAATTACCGGATGATATAGTGAGCGGGGCCACGTTGCGTTTGTGTGAGCGGTGAGAGTGCTCGTTGCAGTTACACGTTAATTGAATCATATTTTGGAAGTGCCTAAACAAACTGTGATCCGTATCGTGTGCATTAACCATCAGGAAACCTCTGGACTCGTGTAACGCCATTAGTTCGCCTTATGTTTCCTGTGATACGCCGGTGTCTTACGTGTACTACAGCGCCCGTCCGAGCTGCCTTTGTTCTCGCCTGTCCGCGTTCGCTCGTGAAATACCTGGTACTGTGGCTTCGAATTATGGTGCGTGGAAGAGTTTGTTGAAAGTTGTGCTTTTGTGCGGTGGTGTTCATCGGCAATTCGACAGTGTTCGCGCTGGAAAGAGCGTCGTCGCGTGGTGCCTGCGAGACGGTCTATATTTGCACGGCAAATATAGACCGATATTACAACAGCGAAATTTCTTTTTAATTGATGCATGTCAATAAGGCGCTCGTTTTCATTAATATTTTCATCTGAAAAACAGGATGTCAGCTCCTGCGATTGTTGTCATAATATGTGGGTTGTAGCACTGCGTAAATAAGGGCTGCGATTTTGTTGCGATGCTTTCCGCTCAATGTTTGCCTCTCTTGTAACCCACCGTCCACGGCTGGCTGTACTAGTCAATAACGATGGCGGAATGTCAGTCCGACCACTGAGGAAAAGGAGTAGCATCGGAAGAGGCATCGCTACAAAATCGCGGCCTAGGTTTTAGACCGTTCATAATCGATTCTTTTGATTCACTACATATTTAGGTTTTGGTGATAATTTCCCAGGTAGTCAAGTGTTAGCTGCTGGTTTTATTCCCGCCTGAATTTTACAATATAACAATGTAAGCATATGAGATATAACTACGAGACATCTGTAAAACAGGCACAGATTTATGTGTGAGTCTCTTTCTTTCAATTCCACATGACACTGTAAATCACACGTTTGAAGGTTCACATCACAATAAATTAAACCTTTCTTACTGTTGAAGGTTATGCGGATTCTGGAGTCAAGCCTACGACCTGTAGGAACCTTGCTGCACTGCTACACATTGGATCGCACAACGACGCACTTGACCTGCATGCTTTTACAAGGTGCGTAAAAAAACTGTCGCTGCACTTAGTTGTAGGATATGCTTGTGCAATATGCAATCATTTTTTGTGTGTGCCATTTCCAGGATTTCTAGTAGCAGATTACTTGCACAATATCTTTTATTTATCTGGGGAGCCCTCAGTTGAAGCACTGTAACTAAATTTGGTTCTTCTGAGACAAATATAAACAAAGCTGGAGTGACTATACAATATATTCTATATACAGACTATATTATTCGACCCAGGTTGCTTTTTTAGAAACATCATTGAGGAGCATGAGGGTGTCTATGAGCCACCCGAGAGAAACAGAAGGCTGTGGTTACCTGAATTATTATGTAGTCACTTCTCGCACTAGTACCTGCACACCTAAATTCTTCCTTTTTCTCGGTAAGAATTATGTATTGCATACCATAATTCATCTCCTAAAAGTACCCCCATCAAGACAATAAAGTTCTAGGTAGCTGCCAAATTCCTAGTCACAGTATGAGTGCTCAATTTTTCAAGCAAACAGCAAGCCATTAACCTTTTAATGTGGCAAGTTCAATGTGTGTCCCAAGAGCTCGTCGGCTTCAGGGTGGAAGCCGGTCTCTTTTATATGTAACAGAAATTTCACTTGTTGATAATGTGGTATAGAATGCTGCTGAATCATAAAAGTCAGCCCAGTAAAGTAGTTACAAGCCCACCATGGTAGCACAGCTGAAAGCGGAGCATTCTCTGTTGCATTGCATTTTTTTCTCCATTTCGCTGCACTTGTTCATTTGATAAGACAAAGCTGGTCCGATGCCGTCATCTATCTCGAATGTGGAGAACCTTTTTTACCTTCTCTTCTTTATTACTTATCTGCCTAATACACAAGCTTCCAGGGACATGCAAACAATGCGGAGTACTACCTAGAACTTATGCATACATCTGTGTTTTGTGGTACCATGCGCTCACCACCTCAGATTTTCGATATGTTACAAGTAGGCTTGCTTCACGCTCGAGCCACACTGCACATGGTGCAATTTTGAAACAGCCACTTTTTGACATAGTGTAATTATTTGTTGCGCTCTCACTGAATTAAGATTTTTGTACTGTGAATAATGCGCTCGCGGTGGTTGTACGAAAATGTTTTAACCACCTAAAGAAATTGGTTTAGGCAGAAAGTCTACTAAGTAATGCTGTCACACAAAAGTTGTATAACAATGCGCTATGTCGCAAGATCCATACATAACTAAATTTCTGGCTTTCAAGGCCTAGCTTTTCAACACAATTGTGTGTGCAACAAACATCTTGCTTTTTAACCACTATTCTTGTAGTGACAGACTTTTGTCTGTTTAAAATAAGCGCTCCAATCGGTCTTACTATGTCTGGTTAATTCCAATGGATTCTTGACTGTTGCTGTAATGGTGGCGGCTTCAAGGCCAACTAGATCTCCCAGCCTCAGCTGAAAGCATGGACACAGTGGTTGTTTCTTTTGATGATTGTTGTACGTGTGACTTGGCAGTTTGGGTTTCAAGTTGTACTGGTTTTGATTGTGGTGGGTTAGAGATGAAATGAGAGCTCATGGCATGTTCTGCACTGCACAATGCGATCCTTGGCTGGCATCCTGTATCTTAGTTTGTCTTGGACTGCTGTCCGATTTATTGCGCTGTTGGCCGGATTCTTATGGATACAAAGCTGTATACTGGGCTAGGCAATCATGCCATTGCGCTTATTAGCAACACAAGATATACACAATAATATTGTCAGGCATGCTGAGGCATGTGGGCTGGCGCTATGTAACACACTAGGGAAAGCACACCAATGATGGCATGGCATGGTAACGCTTTTCGCTTCCACCGCTGTGGTGTTATCAGATTAAGGTAGCAACAATGACAACTAGGCTTCCAGTTCCTGCACTTGCAATGCAGATACTAGAGTATGCTATTCATTGGTAGTGGAAGTTTGCAAAGCATTGATTACATACTAAGCTAGCCCGCCTCCCTTGTGTGCCAGCATCTCGCCCGCCTGTTAAACACCACCGCTGAATCTAATAGCAGCATGCAGTTGCAGGATATCAACGCAACTGAAAACTCTTAAAGGATACAGCATTGATGGAAGGTATTGCTTAATACAAATGTCGATCGCCTCCCACATTTTGCTCTATGACAAGCACGTGATGAAGTATAATGCAGTTCGTCTTAGATTAAACACCAGTTAACTCATCATTTTTCTGTTCAGAAAGCATAAGACTGCAATAATGTATTCACATGAAGTTTATCGATAGTGTGTCCAATTTTGATAAAGCCTAAACAACTCGCCACGCGAATAACACCTTTTCATGCTTGTGAAGCAGATGCTGCTACCATTCAGTTTGCTGTAGGTACACATACACAGCATGTTTACCCGCCACCTTCTGTAAAGTGTTATGCTAAACGTTAAGTAGAATGCACACCTGCAGCCTGTAACTGACAATAAAGATGGGTAAGAACTACAAAAACTGTGAAAATGTGAAAAATACACAGGATATTATAATACCTTTCAATTTGGCATTAGAATGTGTGCGCAACTAACTTTTAACCACAGCACCTTATGGCATAGACAGTAGTGTTGCTCGATGGAAGGCGTGTGATATTAGCAAGCTTTCCTGGTAAATATTGGCAAGTTCTTGCTCACGGCATAGGGAGGGCCTCAACTTTGGAAACCTCGATGCTTGAGGTAGCACACAAAGGTTTATTGGCCATTTGCCTACTCCTAAAGTTCATGTACTACTTAGCAGCTGTTGCAATAATGTTTAAAATAATTTGTGAGCAGTTTCATACCTGAGTGGAATGGCAGATAACAGCGCTCAAACAACAATTAGTTAAAAGCTTGTTCATTGCCCTGATCCTTATATGTGCTATTTCTGACTGCTGCAAGTTTCTTAGCTGTGTGCATACAGGCCAAGCTGTTCTTGCTTATATGAATATTTTTGAATAAGTGAAAAAGATTTCCTTTTGTTTTGTTTTTCAGGTGCCCTGTGAGCTCTCATCCAAGCACCGCATTCCAGAGGTCTGCTGTGAGCAGACGTGGCAGATTGAAGTAACACACAGATAGTCCAATAAACTACTCGTAATTTCAGACAAACCTTTACAAAGTACAGTGAAAACTTTCTTTTAAAAGTACAAACACCAATACAGCCTGATCTTTTCATCCAAACATTACATTTTATATTAGTAAGAAAGACATAACTAGAACAGCAGCAGCACTGCAGTGAGGAACGTACAATGGTATTCCAAGTGTTATACTGAAATATTCTATGAAGTCTAATTAGTTTGTAATTTTAGAACAAGTTAGCATGAATTTCTGTGCCATAGCAGTGTTCTAATATGTATGCTGCATCTTGTAGGGAACAGTAACCTTGCAATCTTCATCTATGCATGTCTACATAAAACACAGGATTTAATCACTGGGGCCTCATAAAGGATGCATAAAGGTGGAACACACGAAGGAAACATAAAAGCAGTGGCCAAATTTCAACATGGAGGAAACATAAAGGACGGTAACATAAAGGATACACAAAGGAAAGACACGTAAAGGAAACAAAAGCAGTGGCCAAATTTCAACATGGAGGAAACATAAAGGACGTTTCCTCATGTGACCTTAAGGAAACATACAGTAAACATAAAGGACATAACCATTTTCATAAGGGCGTGACATTATTTCCCATCCCATTACCTGCTAGAGGCGCATACGGGCAACCACAGCTCTTCAAGTAATAAATAACAGAACGGCACAAGCAAATGCGCACATATAAAAAACAATGGCGGACACAGCCCTGCGCCTGCGCAGGAAGGCTTTCAAAAGATGGCGCTTTCGCAGCGCCGACAGATTCGGCCCCCACTTCCTAATATGGTTACCGCGGAGACGGTCCCCCAACGTGAGGGGGTTCTGCGGGGCGCAGGGCTCTCACGAGAGGCCCTGCAACACCGGGATGGTTTGAGTGTGCGCCAGGGGTTCACCCCCGCTTCTGTTTTCGGCTCTCGGAACCGCGTCAGATGCCAGCCGCTATCGGCTGCTGCTCTGGAGGTCCCCGGTATACTATCAAAGAACACTGCTCGAGCCAGAGCTTCAATGTGCTGTCGCGGCTTGTCATTTCGTACAAGTTCGCAATTTTGTTCCCTTCCTATTAGTTATTGTGCCCATTGTGGTAGTGTAGCTCTCGTCTGTGCTGATGTCTCTCGAATGAAATTCATCGAGTTGTAATTGGTTGTATCTGCCACGTTTTATATTTTTGTGTTCCTATCTCCTTTAACGTTCAATTGTACCCCCGGCTCAACGTGGTAATCTACTACTTGTACGATGCTACACACGGATGAAATTATTCTTTGAGTAACAATGCCGCAGGGAAGAATTTTTATATTCCTTTGCAAAAAGTTCAAACATATAGCGAAACGACAACTGCATATCGGCGCAACAACATTCCCGTTGCCATCAGCAGCATGTTAAGCCTCGTACAGCCCTCTGCAGGGGTAAAGGCGTCTTCCAAGTGCATCGATCCAGTTACCTTGAGCTTGTGGCTGCCGCGATTACGCAAATGTGCAAATCTGCCAGTGACCTCAATCTGTATGTCTCGTAGATGCCCATGATTGACTTTCCTTGTTACCCATTTCTTGACTCTACTGACCGCCAGTTATCTTCAGTTGACATTATACGTAATTACAGGCTCCTATTTCGTTAAAACTTCATAAGAGATACTTTAAGATTTACACAAGCGCTCTACGACGGCGAGAAAAACGTCGACTGGATGTCACCGAAACAATTGACGTGATTCAGCGTTCTAAATGAAGAGGAACAACTGGGTGAACGAAATGTCTGTGGCATGGTACTAGAAACTGCGAAAAGAACAAGAAATTATTGGCGCTCCGTTCACAAAGGTTCTTGCACCAAAGTAGAGGTTGTAACACGCCCGATGCCTTCAGACTGGCACTTCATATTCTTGCAGACCGCTCTATACAAAGTGTTTTGTGGATACCGAATTAGATACTAACCGAAATATTTCAAATAACATAATATTGATTACCATGAATAGTTGGAGCTTAAACATTTGGTCAAAATAAGAGGCAGCAAAACTTATAATCTGCGAGAAAAGATAGAGACGTTAGTGATTACACGAAACACCAGGTGTTGAACAGATTTATGGAAGCTGTGACCGCAAGGCACATGCTGCCTCACATTCCCTTGCTTACTTCGACTAATTCGCGCGAGTTGTGAAGACCTAGATAGCTTTACCAGTGTTAACAAGCCATTCTTGCTCTTGAGCGGCAAATAACGGGACCTGAGGAAAGGACAGACAAGAGCGCCATGCTTAACGATTCCATTTCCCCTCGAAGGCCTTCATGTTCCAATTACAGCCGAAAATAAATCAGTGGATAATAAAAATGCTAGGACTTGTACACTTCTCAGTCGCCGCTGTCTTGTTCAAAGTAAATGTGATTATCAAAAAAACACGATATTTCGTTTACCTGTAGCTACGTGAAAGTACATATTCTGAAAACTTGCTCCAAAGCAACCATGAAATCTACATCTATTTAAGCATGTAAGAAATGAAGAACAAAATGGGCCGAATTTACAAAGCTTTTTATTTGTATCTCATATTTGCGCTTGGCAGACTGCCCTTGCCAATAATGTATCCTGCATTAGGATTGGCTGGCATTCGATATTGCGAATAATCTTAGCTTAAGCATGTTTCGAAAATCCCCTACGCAGCTTATATATCAAGCGGTTTTCTTGCAGCTAGGATATTTTCTAGTAAATAAAGAGAATTGAACAGAATTGAAGTATGCGTTTCTCTCTGTACAGGCCCAGTAAAGGATTCCACATGACGCAGACACACGTGCACATGCATACAAACACGCGAACACGCACACGAGCATGCCACAGCACTGGGCCGGAGACGGCTCGTTGAGCCCGGCTGAGTGGGGACGGCACGTCAGAAGCAAGTCGGGAAGAAGCCGCGTTCGAGCGGCCGCGCTCGCTTCCCTCGCCGACAGGGGGCGCTGAAATTTGCACCTTGGCCGGAGCTCCTGGCTGCGCCAAAGCCCAGCTGTCGTGAAAACGTGACACTGCTGAAAGGAAGCGAGGGGGCACAACCGGGCTATCCATTGAAGGCGGGCGACCCAAATGTCTGAGTACGCGCGCGGCATGGTGGACCTCGCTCTATTCTATCGACGCCTTCAACCCCGCACCATGCGTACTGTTTAAATCGCTTACTGTTGTCTGCTTCGCTCTCGGTATTCCTTCCTTTTTCCAAGTCGCTGGCGCTTTTCAGTGCCATCCAGTGAAACACGCGTCAGCACCGCTCGGTGCAGAGTAGGAGCATGTTCAATTTTGAAGCTGCGTCAATTTCTTGCCATAATATAAGCAAAACTTCATAGCTGGTGTGAAATTTCGATGAGGAAAGCCACATTTGGCAAAGCCAGTTATCTTGCGTCTTCAATATGTAATACGTCGCCGATCAACGCACGCCAGTAATATACTTCATATTTTTTTTCTAGGGCTTGCAAACATTGCAACAATTATTTGAGCTTTTCTTTCTTTATTTTCTTAATCTCGTTCAAATAGAAGTTTAGAATCATGTTTATTATTGTTTTAGCACGACAGTTGGTTAGGAATGTTAGGTTAGGTTAGGTTAGGTTAGGTTAGGTTAGGAATGGTTAGGTTAGTACACTTATGAGTGTACCTCAGTGGGCCGCAGACCGTTGGAAGCTGAAAAGCCGTTGTTGAAGTTACGCGGCTTCAAGCATCGGTGTAAAATCATACTTATCCCTGCCATCGAACGTATAAGAGAAATCATTTGTTTCAAGCTCACAGTTGTCAAACAGACAAACGAGCTATGCATCAGATTTCATTATTCTAAATTTTTCTTATTACGCTGGAAAATATAAATGCGAAGACAAAATAAAAGGGCGATGGAACAAGTTAGCAGCTCTGTCTTGAGCGGCACAGCGCCTACATGCTTCTAATAGAAAGGAGGAATGGAAGAGGAAAGGGCGTAAAAGATGACGCATCGAAGGGGCTAAAGCAAAACTGTGACAAATAGTAGGCAGCACAGCAGTGAGAGCAGAAAAAAAAGTGGTCAATTTTTGCACTTTGTAAAATAGGGAGGGAAAAAAAAGAAACACTTCCGCTGTGATAGGCGTTGTCCCTAAATGTACGGACAGCTTAACTTTGTCATAGATTAGCATGCAGATAACGGGAAGCCATATGAGTTGCCTTTAAGAATAACGGGAGCACCTGAAGCGTGGTCGCGCGGAAACGCATGTCCAGTTGGATACACACATTTTATCCGTGGTAGTACGCGGTAGACTGAGCAGACTCTCCCGAAGCTGTACAAGAAAACTAGCGCACTCCAATGTCAAGTGTGGCAGAAACTCAGGTGTCACAGAAAGCGCACAACAAGGACGTTCACGCCCTTCAAATTTACACCCCCTTCCCGCACATGAGAGCACCAAATCAAGAAGCAAAGCCACGATGTGCCCTTGGTATGATTGTCATACAGAGTTTGACGTAATAGTTCTGCGTAAACCCGCAAGGTGGAGAGATAGAGAGAGAGAGAGAGAGAGAGAGAGAGAGAGAGAGAGAGAGAGAGAGAGAGAGAGCTTTAATGAGAACCAGCACTTTAGTCGGCTGGGCCTAGGCCTCCCACGATGGGACGTCGACGTCTTGCCGCTTCGCCGCTTCGTAGGCCTGCTGGGTCGCCCAGAGTTGGTCGTCCAGATAGGAGCTGCGCAGTGCGGCGTGCCATCTCGACGAGAGGGTCACGGGATCAAGGTCTGGGTATTGATGTTTGCACTCCCATAGCATGTGGGAGAGTGTTGCTGATTGAGTTTTACATAACTTGCACGTCTGGCTCGGGTAGATGTCGGGGTATATGATGTGATAGCGTATGAGGGAGGGGTAATGTTGGTCTGTAACAGGCAAAGGGTGGTTGCCTGTGCTCGGTTTAACTTGCGCTGAGGGGTGGGAAAGGTTCTTCTTGCGAGGTAAAATGACTTCACAAGGTCGTTTCATAAGAAGCCAACAAACACTGACACCAAGGACAACATAGGGGAAATTAGTAGTGCTTAATAAATGAAATAAAGAAACGATAAATTAATGGAAATTAAAGTGGATTTTTTACCACTTTATTGGGTATTTATGTGTCCTCGTAGAACCCTGAGAGTGTTAGCCAACGCCACCACTCACAGACCTTAGCGGCGGACGTGGAACGTCCTTTCTGCCACAGGCGTCACGAGAACGTGATCTTTTTTGGTGAAGACAACTGGTCAATAAACCCACATATGCTACCTGAAGGCATCAATGTAGCCGGATTCGAGACCCTCGTTATGTAATGAACGAGAAGAAAGGGGGTTAACCGAGAGGCCCGATTTTTATTAGTCATATCATAAGATGCCAACAAACACTGACACCAAGGACAACACAGGGGAAATTACTTGTGCTTAATAAATGAAATAAAGAAACGATAAATAGTTGGAAATTAAAGGTCGCTCCATCTTGCAAGGCGGTTGCGTCCTGCGGGTGCACCTGCACCCTCTCCGGCACGGTTGCCTAGTCCTCGTGCAAAGGAGTGTGTAACCTTGTTGAGGTTGGTGAGGTGCAGGTGGAGAACGCCGGCGTGTGCTGGGATCCAGACGAGGGTGATTTGATTTGCAGACGAATGCGGGGCTTGTAGGATACGGAGTGATTGTTGAGAAATACGACCCTCGATGTAGTTGTTGATTGCTGTGCGAGAATCGCTCAGTATGGTGTGACAGGCTGGGTCACGAGTGGCCAGGGCGATGGCCACTTCCTCGGCCGTCTCGGTATTTTGGGTAACGATGCTGGCAACATGTCGGAGCAAGCCGCCTGCTGTGGTAACCGCCGCAAAGCGCCGTCCATCTTGGTACTCAGCCACGTCGACGAAGGTGACGCCCGCGGTGTTGGCCTAAGCTTTGATGAGGCAGGTAGCTCGTGCCTTCCTGCGTTCTTTGTTGTGGAGAGAAGTAATTAATTAAGGAAAATGAGACATTCACCAAATTGTAGCAATGCTACAAAGGAAATCCATGTGGGTTCCTCGAAAGAAAAGCCTTGCAGTTAAAGAAAAACTCGTCCTGGTCCGGGACTCGAACCCGGGACCACCGCCTTTTCGGGGCGGCCACTCTACCGTCCGAGTTGCTGACACCCCCTATACCTTTATCGAGAGCAGACGGTGCAAGATAGCTTCGCAGTCTCGCTCCTATCATCACGTTCAGTTACTGGCACACACCACAGAACTCCAAGAGTCGTTTGTATAGCCTTGACACATCACTGAAACTGAAATTACCAGCAGACCTTCCACGACGTCGCGCAATACTGCTGTGTCGGCTGTGGGTAGGAGTAGCATTCACTAACTACTACAACTATCGTATACTGTAGGAATGGCCAACTCACCGTCGTGCGCTAAGTGGAAGTGTGAAGAGACCATCAGTGACCTTCTGTGCCCCTGTTCTCGCTTTGATAACCAACGTCAAACTCTCCTGTGTGCCTTGAATAGACTGGACGATATACCATTCACAGAAGCAAAGATCTTGGGAGCCTGGCCTCACAGTTCATTAGCCCAGAAAGCAATTCGAGCGCTTCTTCACTACCTGAAGGCAACAGACTTGGGTTCCCGACTGTAGACATCCTGCACCTAACTTAGTGCATGTGAAAGTGCGATATAGACTCATCTTTTCTCTTTCTCTGTCTTTCACTCATCTATACCCCTCCCCTCGTGTAGGGTAGCAAACTGAACTCAGTCTGCTTAACCTCCCTGCCTTTTTCCTTCCTCCCTTCTCTGTCTCTCTGAACTCTTTTCAATGTTAACTGCTGCACAGGAAGCTGCACAAAACTGCTGTGTTATCCAGTGCTGTGCTGTGTTATGGCAAGTGCAGTCTCTACACTTTCTTATGAGCATAGAAGCAGGCTGTCATCTGCAAAGGCAAGCACACGAACCTCATTGGATGACAATGTGAACCTGTGAAAGGTATGATCACTAAGAATTCGGTCAAAAAGCAGTTTCAAGTACAAAGCAAATAACAGAGACAACAAAGGAAATCTTTGCCTTACCGACGCCCCGAGGTAGAAAGATTCGGAGAGACAACCATTAACTGTTAGCCTTGTGTGATTAGCATAACAGATACTGATACCTTTAAAAAACGGGACAATGTTTATGTGATCTAACACAAGAAATCAGAAACGGTGAATCACTTTATCAAATGCTTTCGCAAAATCAACCTGAACTATTGCGACCCGACCTGCACTTTTGGCTACACACTCTAGCACAAACTGCACAACGTGGATATTTGTCTGGATTGATCTTCCTCTAACGACACATGTTTGATGGTACCCCATTACTGATCGAATTACGTCTTCAAAGCGAGTAGCTAATATCTTCGCAGATATTTTGTAATCCACTTTGAAAAGTTATATGAGGGGGATATCCCTCAACTTTTTGCAAGCTAGTTGCATCACTGCTTTTTGGAATAAGTACAGTGCGCACTTGATAGAGCAGCGGGCAGGTATCTAACCCTATAAGCTTCTTCGTACACATTAAGCAGAAAGGGAGCCAATATGAAACAAAAGCACTGATAAAATTCCCTCAAGCCGTCAGGCCCTAGAGTCTTGCCTTTTACTAGCGAAGCGATGGTTACTTCAGCTTCTGAGATACGTATGTCTCTATCAACATCATCCCATTCTTCGTGACTTAGGTGTGACAGCAATGAAACAAATTTTTCAGTTACAGCTTCACTGTCATTACTTTATGACATTTACAAATAATTTCATAATGCTCACCAAACGCTGTCACTATTCTAACCTGGTCATTCACAATGGCCCCGGCACATTTTGGTGGTGGTGGTGGTGGTGAATTGTAGCAACAGGCGGGTTTAGCCTGGTGAACAAGGCCGGCAATTGCTCCGCCCGAGCGTCTCGCACAATACCGCTGAAGGGTTTCACCATACGTCCATCAAACCAGTCTCTCTTAAGAATTCGATGAGGAGACATGAAGTTTCTTTGCGGGCTATAACTGATCCCTCGGGAAATATAAGGTGTTGCAGGCGCGCATGCGGAAGGTCCTTGTTTTGCAGATTTTTCAGGAGAGTGTCTCTTTCATCTTGGAATTGCTGGTAGGACCACAAAAAGTTCTGAATGTCTCCTGTCTCGTTGCATGCCGTACAGTTCGGAGAATTGATTCACCCCGTTTTAAATAACCAGGCCGGTGTATTAGCAGATCCTGTCCTTATTCGATATAGAAGTGTGGCTTCCTCTCGGTGCAATCTCTTGGTTACGCAGGGCATATGCGGTGGAACCCAAAGTGACGCAAAGTGATTTCGAATGTCAGATTTTTGCACTTGATTACACTTTGGAGCCTTGATTTTGGGAGGATGATAGAGCGCTGCGTATGCAAGCGCATCAGCTTTTTCGTTTCCTGAGATACCAATGTGGGAAGGAATCCATTGAAACTTTACTGTGAAGCCTTTGTTGTTGAGTTCTTTCACGATGGCTAGTGATTTGCGTGGGAACTTGAGGGATGGCAAACCACGGTATATTTGCTGTAATGCGGCCTTTGAGTCCGTAAGGACAACCACATTCTGCGGAGGCAAAGTCTTTATAATTTCCGCAGAGCAGAAGCTATTGCTACGCCTTCCACAACTGTAGACGAGACTATACAGTCCAGACGGCCAGACCACGTATATCTTAGAGAGGGAATATAGAATGCAGCTGCGCAGCGGTCTTCGTCTGCCTTGACAGAGCCATCTGTGTATACTTGTAGGTGATTCAGGTAAATCGTGTTCAGGTGTTCCAGGACTAATGACTTGTCTTCTGCAGATGGAATGCAGCTCTTTGATTGCAATCGTGGTACACTTAAGTTGCATGTGATGTCCTCGAAAGTCCAGGGTGGTTCTATCTTTTCCCTCTGTCTCGAGCAGCGAAATCCTAATACGCGAAGCGTGTTCAATGCTGCATAAAAATGTGAGCGCGGCCTGTTACCTATACGTCGTAAGAGGGCTCTACCGGGCGTAGACTCACTCAATCGTAGGAGCTGGATCATCAGAGCCTGGGAAGCGTGAAGTCGTAGAGGGCGTGACTCAGCTTCGTAGAGCACTTTCTTGTTTGACGCTGTCTGAGAGACTCCAAGGCAAAGTCGGATACCTTTTCTGTGGATGGCTTCTAAGCGCTCGTATTGGCTGTCTGAGGGTGACATCAGAGGTAGCTGATACAGGATTCGACTGGTAACCAACGCAGTATGTAGCCGTAGCATCGACGTCGGGTGGCTGCCCCAGCGTATGCCAGCGACTCGCTTGAGCACATGTAGTCTGGGTGACGATGACGCCACAACGTGGTCAACACCGCGGCGCCAGAGTAGCCTGCGGTCTAAGGTAACGCCCAGAAATCGGACGTTGGTGACTTGTCGAATCTGGTATCCGTCCAAATTCGGCGTCAAGCGTGTAGATTTTCTTTTCACTCCAGGAAATAGTACGAATGATGATTTCTCTGTTGATAGTGATAATCAAATCGTTGCCAAGCGGCCCTGAATGGCTTTTACTGCTCCCTGGGCTATTCGTGCGAGGCGGCGATGCTGGTAGCCGGAGACCCATATGCAGATATCATCGGCATATATAGATATCTTCACTGGTGTTCGATGGTTTAGTACTCTTGGTAGGCTACTCATGGCAATGTTAAATAGTAAGGGAGATAAAACACTCCCCTGTGGCACACCGCGAAATATACGTATTTCATCGCTCAAAGTGTCGCCAAGACGAACTCTGATGCGATGATCATTGAGGAACGTATGTATGAAGTGCAAGAGATGACCCGTGACGCCTATAACTTGAAACTGGCTGATGATGGCTCTTTGAGACACGTAGTCGTAAGCCTTAGAAACATTCATGAAAACAGCAAGTGTCGACAGGCCATCCGCACTGTAATGTTCTATGTGGCTTAGCAGGTCCAGCACATTGTCTTGAGCGCTTAGACGCTGCCGAAACCCAGTCATGCACGATGGTAGTTTTCGACCCTGCTCGACATACCAAGTGAGTCTTGTGCACGCCATCTTCTCCATTAGCTTCGCTGCACACGAGGTCAGTGATGCCAGTCTGTATGAGTCCAGAGCTGCAGGATTCTTTCCAGGCTTCAGAACCGGTACCACCCACGCTACCTTCCATAAATGTGGGATAGCCCCACTCGCCCAGACTTGGTTAAAAAATGCCAGCAAATCACGCCGTCTCTCAACCGGTAGGTTAGTCAGCATCTGATTACTGATAAGGTCAGGTCCCACCGCACAGCGACGTCGGAGGCTGCTCATAGCTAGTTCCACCTCTCTGAGTGTGAAAGGAGCATCCATTAGAGACGACGATAGCGGCGGGGGCGGGTTGGTTTTGCCGGCTGACCTTCCGGAAGAGTATATTTCAGCGAAGGCATTCGCAAGACAAGAGAGTGTCTTGCCTAACTTCAATGCTAGGGCTTCAAATGGCTTGTTTGGTCGAAAGTTTCCAGCAAGGTTATTAACGACCCACCATATCCGTGGAACTGGCGTGAAGACCGATAGGCTTGCACGAAATGATGCCCATTGACCTCTTCTTAGTTTCCTTGTATAACGTCGAATTACTGCGTTAATCCTGTTATATATAGTCTTCATTGGTGGGTCGCCCTTCCTCCTCCATAAGCGTCCGTTCCGCTCTTCTACGGGCAGCGCATAGATTTTTGAGCTTTAGATCCGGAGCGGGGAAGTGGTCGGGTAGCTTCAGCTCAGCGGTAGCCAATCTCTTGCTACGTAGCATGTCCGCGAACAGGTCTCCAGATGATTCGCTTAGGCCGTCCCTATACGTATCCCAATGCGTCACAGGACAGGATCTTCGGCCGTTGGTTCTATATCCGGCAATGTTAACGAAGACAGGAAAATGATCACTGCCCATTTTATCTTTACTAGTCGTTGACGATGCGAGGATGTCCGTTGAATGTAACGTCAAGTCAATGACACTGTAAGAGGCCGGTGGTCGAAAAAACGTTGGCTGTTTGTCATTTGCCACGCAGAGTCCCTCGGTGTTTAAAGCACTAACAATTTGCTTTCAACGTGCATCAGTCGCCTTGTCGCCCCAGAGAGTATGGTGCGCGTTGAAGTCGCCACATATAATCCTAGGAGCTGCGCAGCGGCTGCAGAGGTCTCTTATAATTTCTCCCATCGAGACCTTCAGGCGAGAGCTCACATACACGGAGGCCACGCTGAGGCTTCGGTTTCCCAGCCGTACTTGTACAGCAGTGACTTCAAAAGCACTGCTGCAAAGTTCTTGAACTGGTAGAACGTAATGTGGTATTTCACGTCTCACATATAGCATGGCGCTTCCGTTCCGAAATGTCGGAATACTTTGGTTTCCATGTGCGACATAACCAGCAATTGATCTGGAACTTGGAAGACCAGCCTCGGACAGGGCCAATATTGGCACAGGCATGTTGCGTAAGAAAAGCGACAGTTCAGGTAAATGGCACGCAAGACCCGCACAGTTCCATTGCAAAATAAGTGGCACCTGTGGACGAGATGGTGAACGTTGTGTCCTGACCGCATCCATATTGCTAGGTGCTTTAAAAAGAGGCAGAGCTGAGAATCACTGACTCGATAGCCAGGACTACTTCGAGCATTTCCTTCATCGAGCTCGCCGGCATCTTCTCTTTGTGTGATCGCAAAGGCCTTGAAGAGAGCACGTAGCACCTGCTGACAGTCCTCCTGCGGTGTGTTTTCATCGCAACGCGATTGGCGTCGCTGCAGTACAGACGCATAACTTCGCTGTTCCGGTTGTTCAGCAGTCTTGTCGTCTACGGGGCCTCTGTTCATTGATTTGACTGTTTTAGCCGGTCCGCTGCGTGATGGCACCACTGTGTCCTGGATTCCTGGAGAAGGCTTCAGGCTTGCAAAATCAGTTTCACTCTTTGAGCACATTTTAACTCGAACATTTGCTTCGAGAGAGCATGCCAACACTCATCACCAAGTGAAAGCCTACAAGCGTGTTGCTCCAAATACCGACGAGTACGCGCCCGGACTAGTGCACCGCTGTTTCTGCCAGTGTACATTGCGTGTAGTTGTTGCTTAACACTGAACATGTCTTCAATGTATAGTAGCCAAGACGCAGACATTGAAGTTCGTGTAACTTATCTATCAACTTGGACAACTCTTTATATTTTCTTTTTTTCTGAAAAGATGATGTAGAAGCTTCTTCAGTGGCTATTATATCTCCCACTGCGCCATGCGAAATAAAGAACAGCGACATGATACTTCGATCAGAATGTCCGGGACGCGCTTGAGAAAAGATGCATATGGAGGTAGCAGTTGATTAATTTTCTATATTTCTGCGAACTTTAAAGTTGCCGGTTGCCAAAACAAACCTACACCAAACAGTGATTGCTGAACAAAACAGGGTGCACATTGCAGTCATATCGTCTATAGGGAGGTCAGTTAACGATACATAAATCCTATAAAGCCTTGCATGAGATGTACACTGAAAGTGCATGTAGCGATATGGGACTTTTTCGTGTTCTCCTACGTCATCAAGCTGATAGTTGCATGTCATGGCATTCAGAACGTCAGCGCTGGTGCCATGACATTGCACTGTAGACGACTGATACCCTGTGCACTACACATGCAATTCGAGTCACCTAAGAGAACCAACAAACGATGACTGCGTGAATGCTGGGTCAACGAGAGAAAGTAGTCACTCACACGGTTCTCAGTTCCTTTTCATTACCCCTTCCACCTTCCTTTTTGCTCGTTCTGAGCTGCCCTACAAGCCTAAAAACGTCCTCCCGGTCACGTGTCGTACTTGGCGCATACATGCAAGGAAACCTCCAGACTTATACACTCGGCGATTGCGCTGCGTGCCACTTCCTTGGCTTTCTTTTTCTTTTGAACTTTGAGGCACCGTGTTAGAATAAAATATTTCTGAGATCGGCCCACTTTACACAGCACTTTCCTTGTAGCAGTCTACGCCACATAGGAACTGCGACGTTCTACCAACTTTATGATCGCACAAGGTAATCATGCTTTAAGATTTCTTCACCGGAGCACAAATATCATCGTCGTTTTAACATACATCACATGTAATAGCCTTAGATGGTGTCACACAAAGTTACTGATGGCGTCAAAATCTGTGTTTCTCGCGGCACTCGTTCAGTATCCATGCAGAACTCAACAATCGTCACGTCGTAAGCTCGCGTTGAATGACCGGCGTAGATATGCATTTTGCTGCCATACGATCGTCTTCAACGTGATCGTTGTATACATAACACGCTGGTTCATCTGGTAATTGTTTGCAGGACTCTTAACAATGCGGGATAGTCAGATACCTGCAAAACGCTTCGCATAACATCGATTGCCACAGTGCATGGGATCTGCAGCATTTTATTCCAACAAATTTAAAATACCATTAAATGGCAAGCATCTTTTGATGTTGGTATACTTGGTGTAGTCGTTTAGATGGTTTGGCTACACCTTTTGTGCCCTATGGACGGCGAAACTAATCCAGGCATTTATAGCGCGTCGCTGCTCAAACAGCGAAGTGCGCATATAAGTTGTTTCTCTTATTTTTTTTTTCAGGCGATATTCTCCGGCGATCACTTTTGGGGATATTATCGCGAGACTAGCGCCAGATGTATCAGTTACCACGAGCGGCCCTTATACACCGACGCTTCTGGCTCTAGTTACGGGAAATCTCGCAAAAGTGAAAAGGATTCCAGAAAGCAATCGCCCGAGAATACCGTCCCTAAACGAGACAGGTATGCAAAGATGCCAGTTGTTTTATTATGCATGCATAAGAACGCTTCTAATGTGAATGTGAATTCTGAATGAAAACAAAGTAGCAATAGCCGCGAATTATTATTATTATTATTATTATTATTATTTTGCTTTCCGGAATAAAGACGCAAGTCACTCTGCTGCGTGGAGTACGTCTCATTTAGCCCGATAAGTTCGAGTACACTTAGGAAAAATAATCGAACTTTCCAGTGTAACAATCAGCAGCGCCTCTAGCATTTACACCAAGCTTTCGTAACCTCTACACGCAGGGGTATTAAATGGCTATGGAGTTCCGCTGCTGAAAATTAGGTCGGAAGTTCGATTCCTGACCGCATAATACGAATTAAAATGGCTCCAGAAATGTAAAAACGCTCACACACTTAGAGTGCACTGCAGGTCAAGAAGCCATAGACGGGTGCACTTGATTGCGCCGACCCTCATTGCCACACTGTGGTGCCGGCACGTAAAGCCTCATCAATTATTACTCACCCACCTGATCCTTCCCTTTGCCGTCCTTGTATTATTTAGTAGCACTTGCGCTTCACTGATAATAATGGCAGAGTACATGCATTGTCTAAACGTCCGGTGCATTTTTTTAAAAACCGAACCTTTTCTTTGTGAACCTCGCCAGGTTTCGTGACCATAGGCGCTGCGGCCTGGCTGCTCCCTTGCCGAACAGGCGAGCGAATCACAGCGGAGAATGCACGCCGCGAACGCCGCTGGGTTCCTTGCAACATCACCAGATGGTGCTCACTTCCCCGCATCGGCGTTTTGCGTTTTTTGTTCTTTTTCTCTCTTCTTTATCTAGGTAGGACATTAGGCAGTATATCAGCAAAAGCTTGGTGGCGCAACCCACCGCCCCGTTTCAAAGGGAACGCTCATAACATCCATCCTGCCACCCATCCGGCAGAGGGGAAGGGATGTGCGGTCATAATTTGACACAGAGCGCTATGGGGATACAATAGGTACGAGCTGGTCCGCGGTATGTGGAAATGTGTAATGATTCCAGAACTTGCATTTGGAAATGCGGTTGCTTGCCTGAAGTCAGGGCAACAAAAGGTCAGTAGGACGTCTCACATTGGGCGCTCACGGGAAGACTACAAATGAAGCTTTGCAGAATGATAGGTTGGACAGGTTTTGAAGTAAGGGAAGCTCACAGTGAAATTGATTTTGAAGAACAACTAAGGAATATGAATGAAGGTAAGTGAGTTGCGAGAGTGTTCAGGTATTTATACAAGAAAAGCATTGACTTACAGTGCAAGAACAGAACTAGGAAGCTTACCAGCAAGTATGCGACCAGTACAGTAAGCAACATTGTAAAAAGAACGTCAAACAAAGCCAGAGAGGCTTAGACAATTCCATGGGGAGTGGTCGCAATGGAAAAGAAACCTGCTATGAGTAACTACATAAAAGATAATACGAAATCAGGAAAGGAAACTTTTATGATAACCCAAAGGACTGCTCCTTACTTTTCGAAGTAAGATCAGGATGCATTAACATGCGTAGTTATAAAGCGAGGTACACCAAAGAAGAAGAAGCATGCGCTCGCTGCGGTAAAAGATGAAGCATGTTTTATTAGAATGTGACAATATCTAACCAGCTGCTGGCTTAGGCTCCTCTGGCTTCCTTGAAGCCTTTGGGTTTTGGGATAGCAGTGGAAAGTAAACATGTACGCAATAGAAGTTAGTAAGAGGCGATTGGAGGGAGGATTCATGGTAGAAAAATAGGGAGGCCAAAAACACCGAAGGCGTACAAAAACAATGTTCCTTGTAGTGGCTCAGAAAGTTTGATGCAGGGAATTCTTTGTATTCGTGTGCGTCTGTGTGTTTTTCAAAAAGGTTGGTAGGACATTAAGCAAAATAAGAACAAGAGCCGGGTAGCGCAACCGACCACCCCGCTTCAAAGGCGGTGCTGATAGCGTCCGTCCGTCCGTCCGTCCGTCCGTCCGTACATCCATCCATCCGTCCATCCATCCATCCATCCATCCATCCACGGCACTGGTCGTGGGAGGGAAAGAAAAATACAGAACCAGAAAGATCGCCTTCGCGCATCCCCGACTGCGCGGTGATGAGAAAGTAAGCGCTTCTTGTGGATAGAAGGGATTCGAATTGCGCTACCTACGTTGCGCATACTGCTTCTAAAGCATGATTCGTTCAAGGCGCCCGTCGTAATCGCTAGTAGTCAATGTGCGCGCACGGACGTCTTTGTGTGTGCGTGCGTGTGTGCGTGAGATACACACACATATACCACGCGGGGTACCCGGGATACCCAGGGTAGGGGGAAGGAAATACGCGGTGAGTTCACGCACGCCTACGGAGCGCCCTACCAAGTCAAATGCGTTCACACAGGCCAGTCGGCCTCAACGAACGCAAGAGGGCCTTCACAGCCTTGTGGGCCGACGAGAGATGCGGCCGGTGTTCGAGTGGCACCTGCACTGCAATGAACTAGAGTGTTTGTCCTTGAGACTCAAATCGACGACAGTGACACAATAAAAGCTCAACGTTCTCCTCGCTGCATTGATCGGTAATTCCGATCAATGGGCAGCCAGATGTAGGCAGGGAGGTTGAAAGTCCCGTTGGCTGCACTTCACAAAGAAAAGGGGACGCGAGACTGAAAGGAAAAAGACGTTCACGCGCACGGTGGCACGGTGGCACACAGGAATCATCCACTCGTCGCAATGCAATCTTCGACCATGTGAGGAGATCAGGCAGATGGCGAAATTATAGCTCACGCTCTGCCCGTGATGCAAGTGACAGTTTTGAGGCAGATAACGGGTACACTGCCAGGCGTCCGAGATGACACAGTAAATCTTTTTGAACTTTCTCTGATCAGAAACCAGCGCGAATCAGTGCTGCAGTTAGTAGGCGAAAATATAGCTGCGACAATGAGCAAGAGTGGCTAAGGTGGAAAGTTCTGCGGAGTATACATGTGACACACGGTCGTAGTTTTCACGCCTCGAATGTTTACAGGTGTGTGATCTAGTAGAAGCAGTGTACCCTTATAAAAATTTCTAGCAACATTTTTTAGACAGTCTATAGACTTTTGTTACTAGAACCTACCAACAGTCAATTGAAATCCTACCAGCTGTCTTTATACATCCTAACAACGCTCTAGTAACCCCCTAGAAACAATTGGCCACCAACTTTCAATAGAAATATGTTCATAGGATGTCTTTAAACTTCCTACCAATTTCCTATGAACATTTGTCTTTATACACCCTAGTAACATTCTTTCAAAAGAGAAATGTTCATATATTTTCTGTTAACTTCCTACCAACCCCCTATTAACAAGCTTTCTTTATACACCGTATTAACATTCTTTCAAAAGAAAAATGTTCATATATTTTCTGTTGACTTCCTACCAATCCCCTATTAACAAGCTTTCTTTATACGCCATATTAACATTCTTCCAATTGAACAATGTTTGTAAACGTTCTGCCAACTTCCTACCAATCACCTATTAACATTTGTCTTTATACACCCTAGTAACATCCTATCAAGAATTGGCTACCGTACTTCAACTGAAGCATGTTCATAGATGGTCTGTAAACATTGTACTAACCGTCAACCAACACAAGTCTTTAGGCTCTTTAGTAACACTCTGGCAATATTTTACTTACATGTGCTTATGTACTTGCTATTGACGTCTTACTATTCCCCTAGTAACATTTGTCCCGCATACGACCTAGTAGCATAGTGTAAACATTTGTCAGTATGTGTGAACATGTTGGTAAAAGGCAGTATGCACCGTAGAAGGTGCACGTAAATGGAAAACAAATGCAAGTTTGCACTGAAAGAAGTTTATTCACACAAAAATATTTACACAGGATTGTGAGAGAAGTAGTAGAGAAATTAAAAGAAAAAATAAATGAATAATGGCTTAGTTGATTACGGCATGGCAGCTGTCGCATAATCTCTAGCAAGCATCGATTATGCAAGCTGATGTCTCAGAATGCTTGCAGAATGAACCAACCCTGCACAGAAACAAGATGGTCAGTGTTAACATCATGTTCAGGTTAGCATATCACATACATAGAACAGCTTTTTAAGGTTCACATGAATGATAAAATTGTGACCGTCATCCCTGTTTACTTGCAGAGGAGATGACAAGGATGGGGCACATTATTCAATGCATATCCTTTGCTGCGTTGTATTTACTACGTGTTATTAAAATTAGGAAGGTGTACTAAATGGGTTTCTCTACCAATTAACTGCATAAATGAGTTACTCACTAAAAAAGTTAATTACATGGTTTATTCATGGTGAAATTTGTAGCACGCACAATAGACACGGACGCAGAGAAGGTGGACACGCGAGCGCTTACTCAAAGCTGGTTATTTTTGGAAGGACTAAACGTAACAGCGCCAGCTAGCTGCACCGAGCATGTGCAAAACGTGTCATCCATTTTTATATAAACAGATGACAGAGCTTGAAGCAGTATTCAAGAATACAAATGCTTTGTCAGTGATAGCAAGCAATGGCTGACTGATGCATATTTAAGCACGCCTTATTATATGGAACGCTTCTGTAATTTGACGTGTTCGTTTATTTTTACTCGAAAACAAAATATCAGTGTAAAAAAATACCGGTTCACAATGACATAGGTTGCAGTGGTTAAACAGGTGCGAATGATTTTCGTTCACATTCGCACTTGTCTATCCAGCGCAATCTATGTCTTTGTGAACCGTGAAGCTATACACTCAATATTTTACTGTTTCTCATCCTGTGCAGCCAGAGTAGGAAAGAGCAAAGAATGAGTTCATGATCAGACAATATTTATCAGACCTTAGGTCATTGCGAACGCTGTGAAAACGAAGTATTTGTACGCTTCCTGTTTATAGCAACTTCAAGTGAACCCCATGACGCGGGGCAGCTGAAAAAGGTAAGAAAATCGTTCTTAAAACATTTCACGTCGTTACAGTTCGCGCTATAATAACCTGCCAAAATGCGGCATTAGAAACTGAAATAAAATAACATCAAAATAATATGTTTGTTAAAAATGATGGAAAAGAACATACCTTTGATTATAATTTGGAGATAGAGAAAACTTCGGCGCATAGCAGTCTTGAGGAACAGCTGTTCGCTATTTGTGCAGTTTAAAACACGGACAGTACCAATATTAAATCACTTCACACGACATTGCATCGCAGCTGGCAGAGAAGTTCCAGAAACGCTCACATCACGGAACGAAGAAAGCCCCGTGGGCTTCGCAAACACCTTGCTGGTTGGCTTGCATCGATGAATTAGCTACAACACAGCATAAGCATAAATAGCAGCAAAAACAGCTAGATTGCTGCTACAATACGCCACGAAACACCTACATCGCTGCGACCGTACCATGCTGGCGTCGCAAAGGAACTGATGGCGATTGCGATGGTCTCCCTCTTTGCCTCGACTCGGCCAACTGTCAAATTTGTGCGCATGCGCGGGGAGGCATGTGACATTCTTTCCATCCACCTGCTTCGCCTTGACCGCCGCGGAACTAAAGCCCCTCTTTAAGCCGAAACATGTCCCCCCACTCCCCCGCTACCTTGCGATGGTTGACTCACACCTAGACATTCCTAGCCTCTTGGTGAAAGCTGTGGCCGGGCTTTGTGTACGCACCCCTTTCTGGGAACTGCCCTTGGAGGAATGCACCTCATGGCCGAGGTTGAAAAAAAAAAAAACTGAGAAGGCAGCCGGCTCACTTTTGTTGGGCATTAGGGGCTGTATAGTTTTATCTTTCGAGACAATTATTGTTCTGAAAACCGACTTTTTTCTCGAAATGCAATATACATAGAAAAATAAAATCATATTGGGTAAATTATGTGGATATTCTATTTTGCGCAAGAGCATCCTTTAGCACTTGCTGCTTTCAAAGACAAAACATTGCTCCCTGGCGCCCAGCGGTGAAGCACATTGTAGTACTATTTTTATAGTCAAATACATGTCCGAAGCGTGGCGGCTATGACGTCAGCAGTTTTCAGACGCCCGAAGCACGGCAAAAGCATGGCCTTTGGTGTCCTGGCTGTTGGTATACGGAATGCCATTATTACGGATGTCATGATGACCCCTTGTCGGAGCTCCAAATTTTGTCGCCGTGTTGTGAAGCAAGATCACTGAATCTTAAGAGTGCATAATTATTTCTTTTCGATCTGTTTTCACACACAGCAAGCTACCATCGCCATAAAGCACATCAGTTGACATAGTTACTTTGCCTTCACTTTGATGCAAGGTCCTATTTCCTTTAATGTGCAGAAGCCGTCGGTAGGAGGCAGGGACGAAAGCGTGCGAATAGGAACGCGTAGAAAGCTAAATTTTTTATACTGTAAGGGTAATTTAATTATTTTTTCACAGAAAAGTGTTGCTTGCACAGAGTTCAGCTTTTCTTTCTATTCGACCTGCGCGCTTCTCAGGTCAATACCCGCTCTCACTCAGCAGTAGTTGTATTTTGCAGCCTTTTGGACATTTGAGCGGCAACGTTCCAGCGCCGTGTTAACCTGAGTTTCGGCTCTTTTTCTTCTTTTTAACAAATATCATGACACTACTATGCTGACACGTTCCAGCTTAGGGCGTACTAGTTATATCACAGATTGCACTGACTTATTTATCTCGTTGCAAAGCTAATTGGTGGCATTGCAATAGCAGTGCGTGGTAAGGGCAAATTTACGCTCGAGCCTTACACCACACCACCCGCCTGCCCGCACGCATGTGGTCGGGTGAAAATTTGCACATTTCGTAGACTGGTACACACACTTCGGTTTACACTGCATGTGCGAGCCCAGTGTATGCCAAAATTTGCGAACCAGTGGGTGAAATGTACAGTTTTCTGCACGACCGCACGCGTCACGGCTCAAGCGTAAATCGGCCTTTAATTAACCAGCCCCAAGGTCGGGATAAAGCTCTGCAACTGGTGTGCGGCCTGCACAGTAGTCCGCTATCACACCGGTCAGGTGGTGTAGCGCAAGCAAATTTTCTCGGAGTGTGCTGACATCACCGCACGCTCACGTAGTCCAGTAGATCCTCTAAAAGATTAGTTCTAACAATTTACGAACATATTTCTTTAAACATTTTAGGAGCACTCCGTCAACAATTGGCTACCGACTTGGATTGGGACTATGATTTAAAACAAAGAGCTTGACTCCTGAGTATGTCATATATCGGCATTAATGTGTGTTAGAAAAATTTATCAAAAACTCTCAAGTTACTTCCCATTCTAAATATTTTTTGGCAAACAGTACGAGCTGTGGACGTACTGAGGATACATGTCCTCCAAACAAAAAAATATAGTTCGATGATGTATAGTACAACATTCTTTACACAAAAGTAACGAGCCTTCTGACGCAGTACTGAAGTGGTTATAGAAATAAAAGTTAGAAAAATACATGTTGATGGGGACCTTAAAATATTCTATGTGCAAAAGTAAGAAGGAAGTATTTTACGGTGTATTAAATATATTCTTTATACAAAAGTAAGAAGGAAGTCTATTAACAGTGTATTTAAAACATTCTTTATACAAAAGTAAGAAGAAAGTCTGTTAACAGTGTATTGAAAATATTCTTTATACAAAAGTAGGAAGGAGGTCTTTAAACGGTGTATTTAAAACATTCTTTATACAAAAGTAAGAAGAAAGTCTGTTAACGGTGTATTGAAAATATTCTTTATACAAAAGTAAGAAGGAGGTCTTTAAACGGTGTATTTAAAACATTCTTTATACAAAAGTAAGAAGAAAGTCTGTTAACGGTGTATTGAAAATATTCTTTATACAAAAGTAAGAAGGAAGTCTTTTGACTGTGTATGAACAAATGTTACTAGAATGTAAATGTTAATAGACTGTCAATAAAGTTAATAGAAAGTTGGCAGGAGTTCTAAAGAATGTTAACGTTCATTTTTATAAGGGTAGTTTATAATCTAGAGCGACACATAAAAGAAATCCCATATGTTTTTTCGTACATGTACGAAAATCTGTATGTACATCTTTGGAGCACATGGTCGAGTCGGCGTGCTAGCGGATCAAACTAGCCAGGCTCGTTCGCGTTTCAACATTCATTTGCTGCAGCTACGGCATTAGGTTTGCCTAGGCGTGACGGAGCATCTGCGCATTGTGTAGTCGGCTAACAAAACAAATTCTAATAGCGCCTAGTTCTGTTATTCAGTAATTAAGTACCCGCTCGATGGTAGCAGGATTTCCATGCTACTTTTGTTTCTTCCTAACAAAAACTAGCTATCCGCGCTCAGCAACGAGGAGGACAGTAGCATAGCTATCGCAACTGTGCAACCCGCGTAGCACGACAAACCAATTCAGTTAGCGAACAAAATCAATTTTGCACGCCTAATTGTCGCACCACGCCCACAGAGCGAACAATGCATCCATCTTCACACCGAGGCTCTTCCCAGTTCAACCCGCATCGTGCATGGATTTCGCGAGGCGCATTTCAATGACCACAGTTTTCCGCGCTAGCGATCAAGCCCGCTATTGCTCGCCCAAGTTTTCGATTGTCACGGCATCAGAACTGGGCCGGTGAGGACGTTTCCCATATCGCTAGGAACTTGTGCTTTCCTCTGCGCGGGTCTGAAAGGTTTCGACATGTTTAGACAGATTCTCGATATGTCACACACAAATTTCGGGTATCGGAGGACAGCCACAACTTATGTATTTGTTTATTTCTCAGGAATTCCTCTAAAACACGACCATTCACGCTTACAGAAGATACCTTCGCCGTATATGTTAGCACAGAATAAACAAAAGCAATCTTTGAGCGTATGCGTAATGTTCCTTTTGGCATGCGGGATAGCCGAAAGTGGACGTGGGGGAGCCCGAACGGCGAGACTAGAAATCAAATAGACTTCATACTCCGCGCTAACCCTGGCATCATACAATATGTGAACGTGCTCGGCAAGGTGCGCTGCAGTGACCACAGGATGGTAAGAACTCGAATTAGCCTAGACCTGAGGAAGGAACGGAAGAAACTCGTACATAAGAAGCCGATCAATGAGTTAGCGGTAAGAGGGAAAATAGAGGAATTCCAGATCAAGCTACAGAACAGGTATTCGGCTTTAACTCAGGCAGAGGACCTTAATGTTGAAGCAATGAACGACAATCTTGTGGGCATCATTAAGGAGTGTGCAATGGAAGTCGGGGGTAACCCCGTTAGGCCGGATACCAGCAAGCTATCGCAGGAGACGAAAGATCTGATCAAGAAACGCCAATGTATGAAAGCATCTAACCCTGCAGCTAGAATAGAACTGGCAGAACTTTCGAAGTTAATCAACCAGCGTAAGACAGCTGACATAAGGAAGTATAATATGGATAGAATTGAACATGCTCTCTGGAACGGAGGAAGCCTAAAAGCAGTGAAGAAGAAACTAGGAATTGGCAAGGATCAGGTGTATGTGTTAAGAGACAAAGCCGGCAATATCATTACTAATATGGATGAGATAGTGCAAGTGGCTGAGCAGTTCTATAGGGATTTATACAGTACCAGTCGCACCATCGACGATAATGGAAGAGAAAATATTCTAGAGGAATTCGAAATCCCACAGGTAACGCCGGAAGAAGTAAAGAAAGCCTTCGGAGATATGTAAAGGGGAAAGGCAGCTGGGGAGGATCAGGTAACAGCAGATTTGTTGAAGGATGGTGGACAGATTGTTCTAGAGAAACTGGCCACCCTGTATACGAAATGCCTCATGACCTCGAGCGTACCGGAATCTTGGAAGAACGCGAACATAATCCTAATCCATAAGAAAGGGGACGCCAAAGACTTGAAAAATTATAGACCGATCAGCTTTCCGTCAGTTGGCTGCAAACTATTTACTAAGGTAATCGCAAATAGAATCAGGAACACCTTAGACTTCTGACAAGCAAAGGACCAGGCAGGATTCCGTAAAGGCTACTCTACAATAGACCATATTCACACTATCAATCAGGTGATAGAGAAATGTGCGGAATATAACCAACCCTTGTATATAGCTTTCATTGATTACGAGAAAGCGTTTGATTCTGTCGAAATCTCAGCAGTCATGGAGGCATTACGGAAACAGGGTGTAGACGAGCCGTATGTAAAAATACTGAAAGATATCTATAGCGGCTCCACAGCCACCGTAGTCCTCCATAAAGAAAGCAACAAAATCCCAATAAAGAAAGGCGTCAGGCAGGGAGATACGATCTCTACAATGCTATTCACAGCGTGTTTACAGGAGGTATTCAGAGACCTGGATTGGGAAGAATTGGGGATAAAAGTTAATGGAGAATACCTTAGTAACTTGCGATTCCCTGATGATAATGCCTTGCTTAGTAACTCAGGGGACCAATTACAATGCATGCTCACTGACCTGGAGAGGCAAAGCAGAAAAGTGGGTCTAAAAATTAATCTGCAGAAAAATAAAGTAATGTTTAACAGTCTCGGAAGAGAACAGCAATTTACAATAGGTAGCGGGGCACTGGAAGTGGTAACGGAATACATCTACTTAGGGCAGGTAGTGACGGCAGATCCGGATCCTAAGATGGAAATAATCAGAAGAATAAGAATGGGCTGGGGTGCGTTTGGCAGGGATTCTCAGATCATGAACATAAGGTTGCCATTATACCTCAAGAGACAAGTGTATAATAGCTGTGTCTTACCAGTACTCACCTGCGGGGCAGAAACCTGTAGGCTTACGAAAAGGGTTCTACTGAAATTGAGAACGACGCAACGAGCTATGGAAAGAAGAATGATAGGTGTAACGTTAAGGGATAAGAAAAGAGCAGATTGGGTGAGGGAACAAACGCGAGTTAATGACATCTTAGTTGAAATCAAGAAAAAGAAATGGGCATGGGCAGGACACGTAATGAGGAGGGAAGATAACAGATGGTCGTTTAAGGGTTACGGACTGGATTCCAAGGGAAGGGAAGCGTAGCAGGGGGCGGCAGAAAGTTAGGTGGGCGGATGAGTTTAAGAAGTTTGCAGGGACGACATGGCCACAATTAGTACATGACCGGGGTTGTTGGAGAAGTATGGGAGAGCCCTTTGCTCTGCAGTGGGCGTAACCAGGCTGATGATGATGATGCTGTAATGTTCCTTATTTTAGCTCTGACGATCGTGAAGCGGAGCACACATTCATGTTTATTTTATTTTCGTCAAGAAAATGACCCGAAGTTCTTACTGCTCGGTGCTCTCACAAATAGGACAAAATTGTAGAAAAATGAAATTAATACATATTTTTGTAGGAATGCAATGTGGGGATGTTAAATAGCAGGTCACATTAAGCAACGGAAAGAAAAAATTATTCCAAGAATATGACAACAACATTATTTTCCGCGGTGACACCGCATAGAGCACTCTGAAATATGTACTTTATATCGACAATTGGAATGAAAGTAAAATCTTTGTGCCATTTTTCTTAATTGAACATTTCTTCAGACTAGCTCGTGGGACACCTAGCAGAATCACGGTTCAAGTTACACCAAAGCCGCTTTCTTTATTATTTCAATGAAATTGTTGTTAACTTTTATTGCCGTAATTGAACCCCACACTGCAAAAGTTTGCTCGCATATATATGACTCATAACATTGCTTCCATATTCTGCAAATTTGAACGCATGCAGTGTCAAATTTTGTTCTTCCAGAACACCAAGAAAACATGCGTATAACACTTGTATTAAGGTATTGAATAGCGTAATAAGTAATGTACTCCAAAGGCCGTAAATAACCCAGACGCTATAACATTTTCGTGCACATTATACATAACGGGCTTCCCCATTTATATATCATTGAAGGGCTTGTATAAGTAATTTATGCTCTGAAGCAAAAAAGGCTGCAATTAAATCTTAGCGAAATACAGATTGCTTCAACGTACATTACAATCTATGGTATTTTGAAGTTTCGGCGCTTCGCTGCACAGAGTGAAGAGTGCGCACTCCAATGTTCCCTTTCTCCCTCCTTCCAAAGCCAACCTCCCTTAACCCGCAACGTAGGGTAGCAAACGGGCCTCTCGTCTGGTTTACCTTGCTCCCTCTCTCCCTATACTGCTGAGGCCGTCATTAAGCCAGAAAATATAAACTTTGCCAGCACATGATCTTTACCGTAGCCGCCATTCCCCGGAAGCACAAATTTGCTGTAGAAATTAGGTTCAACATTTTTCCTCATGAGCAGGTCCTCTAATAGATTCGGCGCCAGAGTGCCCAGTCCTCCTTGTAATCAGCACATTTAGTCTTCTTTTCGCCGAGTCATTCGTGAAATACTTAACTATTTTGTCGCGTCCACTTGAAAGTGGTGTCTTGCGTTGCTTCAGGCCGTTAAATCATATCAATTAAAAAACCGGATCAATCAATAGACATTTCTTGGAGGTAAATATAAAACCCATCAAAAGGTCCCCCTCATAATTTTTGAGCGCGAAATTGCATCGTGACCAAATGACGATAGCCGGTTTCTTGTCAGTTTTTTCTGGCCTGCATCCGCTTTCTTCTTTCTATGTTCTTTTTATTACCTTTTCTGTATGTTCCACGGTCCACCTGGACGTTCGGCATAGCAGCGGATTGAGAGGAAGTTAAAGAAGAATGGAGATGCCAACACGGAACACTTCGTCGTCTTGCCAGTTACCGTACTGCTTGACCCTACGATATCTCGTCAACTCACCGGACAGCCCAACTTTTTGTTAATTCCAACACTTACGGGCAGCGACAAGAATACGGCATAGCAGCATAACCAATGCGGGAAAGCAGTGTCTCGTTTAAAACGCAGCGGCTAAACTTTCTCGCAGCAGCACGTACCGTTCTCTGTGGTGTACACATAGAGACCGCAAGGAAAGGGGTGCCGACGTGTGCGGCCTCGCTGCACAGAAATAGGATACAAAGCAGGTTGACGCACAGACATGCGCGGTAATCAACGGGCGGGCGCCCGCAGCGACTGTGGATAGCAGAGTCGAGCGGGGACCTCCGCCGTGCCCGGAATTCGAGGAGCGACCCCGGCACGCACGCCCTAGAGGGCACCATCGGCGGCGGCCGTCGCGGATGAGCGGACGTCGCGCCGACAAGCTGCGCGCACCGTAAACGAGCTCGTCGGTCACGGGTGCCGCCGCCGCCGCTGCCGTTGCTGGTGCCCCATCGCGCTTTTCCACGGCAGATGTGGAGGACCTCGCTCAGCCAAACGGGACAGGAAGTTTCGGCCAGTTGGAAAATGAAGCATCAGATCAGCTCATTTCGCCGCGCTTCGAGATTTCACCGTTTTAGCGGGCTTCATCAATATACAACGGCGCTTCCCAGCTTAATGTGGCAGTTCAGTTCCACCAGCTGGAGAAAAATGTTAGTTCCCTTTTCTTTACGATGGAGCCGGGATGACCAAGCAAACAGACTGCGCATGACCAAGAAGCTTCAGTTAAGACAGCACAATAAGATCCGTGGGAAAATCGAGCGAGCCTTTTCAGCGACAGAAGTAGCACTGTCATAAACACTAAATTAGATGATGATGACAACGACTATGATGTTAATAATAATAACTACGACGATGATTAGAACGGAGCTTCCACCAAACTTCTCCAAATCAATTACGAGAAGAAATATGCCGCACTGCCTGTAATTCTTTGTCGAGAGGCGTTATTTCAAATCTTCGAGGTCGACACTGCAGCTCAGTGTTCAATTAGACTTAGTGGAACGCCTAGAGTAAGCATTCACTCGAGGGAATCCATCATCGGTGTGGAGCTAAAGACAGTCTGCACAGAGGCAGAAAGAATAGTCAACCCTTACAAAAAAGTTATTAAGAACGCATTGAAATACCATTGGTCAATGGCGATAATAATATTTGGGGTTTTACGTGCCAAAACCACCTTCTGATTATGAGGCACGCCGTAGTGGAGGACTCCGGAAATTTTGACCACCTGGGGTTCTTTAACGTGCACCTAAATCTAAGCACACGGGTGTTTTCGCATTTCGCCCCCATCGAAATGCGGCCGCCGTGGACGGGATTTGATCCCGCGACCTCGTGCTGAGCAGCCCAAACCATAGTGGTCAATGGCGAGTATCGTATTGAAAAGTCATGGAGAGCTTGTTGCGATGTCATTGGGCCTAGTGTTGAGAGCTCTTGAATGCTGGCCACTGAACTTTTATTGAAACACCATTGGGTGTCTCAATGTTGAATAATTGTTAAGTGAAAACTGAAAGTTAATTGTGCTGATACAGGTCATTGTGTGCGTTTTGTTGAGTTGTAGCTGGGTTACCACTGATGCTGCATTGAAATCACGTTGTGTTAGCTCTGTTGACCTTTTGTTGAGCTATTATTGTCACCGCACTGATAAGTACATTGTGGTCCAGTTAAGAAGGCATTGAGATTTCAAAACTCGCCACTAAAGTATAATTGATATTACGTTGGGCTAGTGGATTTTTATTCATACCATTTCGAAATAGCTTTTCTATTCACACTTACATGCCCCGGTGTCTGCTCATAACTTTTCCCAACACAAGCAAAAGCAAAGGAGATACTGACCGATTTCTAGTACCTTTATTTGGACTGAATATAAGAGCACACGAAACATTATTACGGTACATAAGGCACAACAGTATATATACATCTGAAAAGAAACTATACATTTGAGCTCAATCAGAACAACCATTTTATTGTGGTCTTCGCTTGTGACTTGAGTTTTTGACTAAAAGGCAAAATTACTCTAAAGGTAGGGCTTAAGCATACATTTTTAACAACTAACTTTGAACACATGAACTCTCGAAGCTGGCTTGCATGTGTGAACTCACAAAAGACATCTGAATACGTTACATTAAAATGTTTCAAACACCAACACATCACAGGAAGTGTTGCGGCTTTCTGTGAGAAGGCAAAATAACAAACATACCGGAATCAAATGATTTCACGTAAATATATGCAAGCTTTAGCATAAGACTTTCACGACAATTAAAATCTAATGAAGTACCAAAGCAGACTTGTCTGTTGGTTTGAGCTTTTTGTCCTCGACATATATACATTTTCATGTTGCCCAATAGTTCTATAAGCTATCATCATTCAACTTCGCTATTAATTGACGAGACATTATTTAAAAATTGTCGGGCATGGTGAGAAGCACCTGAATCATGTGTTTCTGATGAACCAGGTTTGTTTTCTTCAGAAATAAACTTCTAAAGCATTTTTGTACTGAATGCAGCATATCTCCCTGGCACAAGCCAAGAACTAACTGCACACCCTTTAATTTCTTATGTTAATCTGGGATGCCGAAGAGTTCATTGGTGGCGTTTCCTCAATTTAGTGAGCTCATATTCATTTAATTTTTCTGGACTTCCACAAAGCTAATGAAAAGACTTTTTTGGGGCCTTTTTCACTTTACCCAGCAACTAAACGGTACTTTTGTTAATGAAGAAATAAGGCAAGGCTAATACATTGAATGATATAAGAGAAAAAATAATAATCTAGCACAGAAAACTGGCAGTAACACACAGCTAACACAATTCCTAACAGCCAAATAAATAGTCACCTGGACTTGCAGCATCAAGCAGCCCAGAAATAGGCGTTATAAAGCATGAGAAAAGGTTCCAATGACTGGACAGCTAGATTGGTGAGACAGAGAAAAACGCAAATAAGTGCATATACAAGACACCATTTACCTCACTTGCGCAGGTAAAATGCACATAAAGTGCCACCCAAATTTTGCTACATAAAATACATAAAAGTCGCATAAAATTGGGACAAAGAAATCAGAAACTGAAAGACGCACGGAGCTACAGCACCCACGTTGAAAAACATTAGAACGAAAGTGATATGCATGCATATTTAAGCTCACGCCAATTTTCCTCCCACATATATATAAAAAGAACACATGCACTTACAGCCTAAAAAAGGTTCCTGCGTCTGCAGAATGCAGCACACAAAGCAGCATCATGAGAATCGCAAAGTAGAGCTTAGTGTTTTTAAAAACTACGAATGCTTGCATACCTACAAACATACATGTGACATGTCATACCTTGAATGGATGAAATTCATAAATCTTACACACAAATAAAGTTACCATCAGTCTTATTGGCTGCCTCAGGGGCTCCTTGAAGTTGAAGAAAAATGTACATCACTGTTAAAAACAAAGAAAAGATAAGACCCTACAGCGTTCTTGCAGAGACAAACAATGCAATTAACTTCATGTATCAGTTATACCAACACTTCAGAAATTAGGTGTACATACATATTTGACAAACCACCCAAACAGAGACAATAAGGATGAATTAAGGTAGAACACACATTAATGTTGACTCAACTAGAAGTTTATTCGTGAAGACAAAGATTTTAAACACACTGACCAACTTCAGAAAGAAAAAGCTATGCAAGCGCGGCAGAAACAGCCCGGTACATGGAAAAAAGGAACGAAAGACGTCCTGTAGAATAAACATGTGCGTCAAAAACAAACAAAAACATATAAAAACTTCAAGACTTGTCCTATAAATGATAATACTTAACGAGAAATGCTGCAGCAACTCTTTCCCACTAAGGGTCGCAAAATATTGCTTATCATTTGTCTTCGTAATTAATATTTCTTTTGTGTTCTGGTCTTTGTGATGAAACAATCGTTCTTTCTGCTCCTTACAGCAGAACACACAAATCACACAGACCGGAACGCCAGAGGAATTACGGAAGCGTTATCTATTGATCACAAACGAAACAAATGCACAAGCAAGTTATCTGTCGCATTAGTGGGAAAGAGTTGTAGTTCTTATAAGAGTATTTTTCGTTAGATAGTATTATATATAGGAGAAATATTTTATGTTTTCGTTTTTGACGCACGTTTATGCTACATGACATGGCTCTTCCCTTTTTTTTCTTGTCGCATGTGGCTGTTTCTGCCACGCATGCCTGGCTTTTTTATCTTTGTCAAGTTGAGCAGTGTGTTTAATACGTCTGTCTTCAAGAATAAACTTGGAGCTGGGCCTGCGCTCGTGTGAATTCCTACCTATTTCGTCGTCCTCCTCTGTTAGCACGGCTGTTTCAAGTACGCACGCATCACTTGGTTAGGCTAGTAAACATTTCACGAAAAGGAAATACCTCCGCTCAAAAGGTAGCCCCTCCATTACAACTAAAAGGCAGAGCAAATCGAAAGTAAGCCTTCATAATGTCCTTGCGGCAGTTTTTACACCACAAAGCAGCACAAAAAAAAATTGTTAAAAATCCCACTTGGTGGACAGTGGCAACAGAGATGCGAGCATCCTAGTGAATCAGCCGCATATCAATGGGTGTCTCTTGCACGATGCCAAGCTGCTCTGGACGAAGGACACTTTAGCACCCGGGCATTTGCTGCATGTGTAACCTGTGAGAAGGGAATGCGGAGAGAAAATGAGATTGCGCAGATGAAGAATCTGCCACACACTGCACATAACCACGCACGAAATAGAAGTAGACTCTATACTGTCAAGGAAAAATTTGCGTCTCTTTACGAGGGCCGTCGAGAAAAGGAAGAAATGGGCTGCTACAGCAAACGTTACCTAAGATACGCACAGCGATGTTTGTTTTACAGTGGTGAAAAATACTCCCGGCTCTGACGCAGACCCAAAGAGCACGCGACAGTGCCCAGCCTATACCTAGCAGATATCGAATCTTTGGGTAGAAGTCAGCAGCAGGGATAACCTAAATATACGTCGAGAGCGATGCGACCGTGGGCGTACCTGTACGATTGAGAACCTTTACCGCTTCTTTGAGGCTCAGTATCCGCTGCCGCGTGGCTCCGATCATCTCGCGCGATTTGTGTGCAGCGCGTCGCGTACACGCCCTTGCGCGCACTGCATTGTAGGGTCTGCGCAGTGAGCTCCATGCACGCGTCATTCCCCGCCGCGCAAACGGTGCTCGAGTGCGGCGCTTAGCTTGAGGCACAATGCGCCGCCTGGCGCTCCTTTCGCTTCTTCAAGCAACGCACACTCGGATCGGTCCAGCTCAAAGGTAGCAGAGAACGGTGGCGTGTTACGGTTGTCGCCTATTAAAAGTGTACAGTACGCCTTCAACGGCAGCACGCCATGCTAGATAAAGATGCTTACTGTGGTAGTTTTGATGGTGATAGGCGATAAGGCGAGCCCGTAGATGGCTGTGTTGTTTGCCGACGTCGTCACCTGTTCATCGTCACTCTGTTCATTTGCACTGCGTATCCGTGTGCAGTCACCGCGCGGAAGCTGGTCTTATCGGTTGGCCGTTCTCCGCCCATCCCAAAAAGGTGAAAAATATTTTGCGGCGCACTGAATCATTACCCACAACGCAAATCGAGGCGCGCTTAAACGCCACGGCGCAAAATGTGATCACACTAACTGTGCGACATATGATGAGCCACTACAGATAAAAAAAATTCTGGGGTCCTACGTGCTAAAACCACGATCTTATTGTGAAGCTGGTCGTAGTGGATGACTCCATATTAATTTTGACTTGCTGGAAATTTTTCACGTGCATACGATGCACATTGCACGAGCGTTTTTGCATTCCGCCCCTTTGGAATGCGGCGGCCGCAGCAGGGATTGAACGTACGACCTCGAGCTTGGCAGCGCATTGTCATGGCAAATGGTGCCAGTATCGATTAAGCCATCTGCCAATACATTAAGCTCTGTGGAAACCAGGTGGGTGATATTTGTCGCAACCACGTTTTAACTATTCGTACATTTTTATCTTGTATGCATTAACGCGGCTTTTCTCCCATTTATTGCATCTATCAAAAATCAGCATACTTCAAAGCCAGCCATGGATGAAATATCTAAGACAGAATGAAAGAATAACTAATACCTATCTCCAGGCTTTGGATTAGAAAAGTTATGGATTACTCAGCCCAATTTACTTGCCATGAGTCGGCGAGGCACATTCGAACTAGGCTTAAGGATTTCATATTCTTCGTGGAGCTTTTTAGCCTCTTCGGGCAAGTACATGGCGCCCTCTATTAGACGCAAAAAAGTGGAAACGAGGGACATTGCGCGATATACAAGGTGCCCATGTATATGGCCCCTAATATTTGTTGAAGCCCGCATTTAATTCAATATTCAACTCGTATCTCACTAAAACGAGAGTCTTAGATATCATATGTCAAGCATGACCTTAAAGTGCAGCGTACGTGACCATTCCGAGTCTTCGAAAACGCAAATTGCGAACGTGTGGCCGATAGCCGCGAACCGTGTTTTATATAGCTATGTACAGTGCCTCCCAGTGCTGTGTAGAGCGCACGAACGGCCAGCTTTGCTCTGCAGGACGACTGGCGACGGTCGCTGGCCTTGAGATATCGCGCCCAGGAGCATGCGCGGCCTAATGAAGATGTAGACTTGCGCGTGTTGCATTTAACCAGCGGTCATCTGCGTAAGCACCTTTGTTATCTCGAACAGCCCGTGGGCGCACTTCATTTGTTGCGAAAGGACCGGCGTGCGTTATCAGCCCATACGCTGATGTCTATGGCATTTTCTATGGCATTTTCCGTGCCGCAAGCGCCCTCAGACCGAGTGCTGATTAGGGTAAATAAGGGCATTTTTCAACGTCGGCACTCGTCAAAAGCACTTCTGCATGTCTGCCAGGACCTGGGCACACTATCTCGGACCCAGCAACGGCGGCCAGGTGTAGTCCTGTAGAGCAAAGTCGGCTGCTTGCGCACTTTATACAGCAGTGGACAGCACTGTACTTGTGGCTGAAGGTAACACCAATATGAGGAAGTGGTGCTGTTACTCCAACTGCGTAATCATGAATGGCTATGTTTGAAGAACTTTCAGAAAAAGCTCCCGTCCCTGACTGGCCCACAATATGAATGCAGCATGCCATGCATAAGACGTCACACGATCCTCTCAATCCATACAACATGATTTGTGTCACAGTGATGTCCGAAGGAAGGAGTGTGCAGCGATTCCATGTGTCATTTATGCGATTCGATGCCCGACACGAGTTTGAGGTAACTTAACATAAAAATTACAAACCCGCAAGGCAGCTTCTCCGCACAACAATAATCAGTAATGCGGCCGCCATTGTAAAGCTTTTCAATGCCTCAAGTCCGTGAAAACACCGGAAAGACGGAGCGCTATATACGAACAAGCCCAAATTGCCACGGTGGCCGCCTGAGTTCCGAAATGAGTAAACGTGAAGTGCAGCCCCACCTTCCGGTATGAGTGTGGTACAAGCGTAGCACAGCTGCACGCCTGCTGCAACATTATTTGTCGCGGTTCTCTTAAGCGCTTAATGCTTGCCTAAATACCTTGAAAGGCAGCGCGGTTCTCCCGTATCGGAACGCGGTAACAAGTGCTTAGGCGGCCCGCGTGAGCCCCGATGAAAGACGGCGTGGCCACTGCGCAGAGAAGCTGATCCTCATGTTCCAAGTGTGTTCTCTCATACAAATTAAAGTTAGCCAAGGAAAATATATTGGACAGGAACAAATGAAGCAATGCAATTTTACGCACGTGGGGCGCCGCTGCCTCTTCGCCTACCATTGTTTCAGTCGAAGTAGCGGCGGCAGCAAGCGTTAGTCTCGCGCGCTTTCGCTCCGGGGCATGCGCTTTGCCTGAAGAAAGTGAACGGTGTGCTTAACATCTCACACTCGTCAAAGTCAAAATAGAAAAAGAGGCTACGTGCTCAAGAAAACGAGATTACTTACCTATATGAAGAAGTTCGGCTGCGACTGTTTCGGAGTGCCTTCCCTCCTATAGACATCATGAACTCTGCCGCGCAACTCATCAAACAGCCAGGCACGCACAACAGTCGAAGACGAGTAGCTGGGTCAGCCAACGATTTCAACGGATAAACGTCCCACTTATCGTCATTAAAGCATTTCACTAAAACGGGCGTCATGATGCCCGAAAAGAAAAATACTTTCATCAAAAAGCGCGAGGCGCGAACCACCGCACAGCTGTAACTGAGTCACCGAGTCTGAAAGCCGTACAGCTCCACTATCGTATTGAGTTATAATAACCTTTCCAACACAAAATAAACACAGTGAAAAATCCCTAATAAATTATTAATAATTTTTCACCTAATAAACTTAACAAATTCTTAAGGAATAACCTAATGTGTAGCGTAAACAATATATACTACGACCAAAAAATGCGACTACGAAACTAGCGGTACACTAAGCGCACTGTTGTAAAAGTCTTGTCAAAACAAAGTTACCAACGCGTGCGCACACACAAACACCCGAGCACTGATAACGTGTGCATTATGCTCATGCATAATGCACACGTCAGCACATTTCTGGCACGCACGGGTCTGAAATGCGAGGGCACTGTATTGTTCAACAAGTCCCCTGCAGCACAATGCGAACATCGACTTAAATGCATTTTTCTAGTGAACACAGGGATAATTCAGTGTTTTGCTGCGCGGAATCTGAATGCGACGCGCGCATTGGTATCTGCTGGTACCGGCCTTGAACTTTAGGCAAGATAAAGGCGCTGAGAATTGATGCTGCTGCGTTATTAGCTGTGAAAGCGGCGAATTGCAGCCGTGCCACATCTCAGGTTCCTCGCTTCACTTGGAGCGGAAGAAAGTGAACCGCACCGCGTCGCTGCCTGCTGCGCTCCTTTTATATGCGAAGACGGAACGCAAAGCGGCACGATAGAAAAATAGGAGCGGATCCCCGTACGGCGTGCTCCTGCATCATTGAAAACTCCACGCTCAATATTTCAGTGCGTTTCCGAGCCCGTCGGCATGACGGCACTTTTCAAGTCTTCGCAGCGCGGCATTCTCGTCGCTTGCTCGGCTCAGCCGGATAAGAAAGGATTGTACGTGAGTACGGCCGCTGGAATGTGGCGTGAATCCGGCTGAAAAATGGCGCCGTAGAAGGTTTCGGCGAAGGGATTCTGGCTGAGGCCCGTCAGAGAGGTTTCGAGTGAAACAACGCGCTGGCTACGAGCAGAAGGAACCATGTTCCATAGATATTCTATTAACGCTAGCGAGATGTAATAGAATATGGCATTCACATTGCGCAGCCCAACGATACCGGATCCGGAATAACGGCTCCGAAAGGTAGACTGACGCAGCACACGTGCCGTGTGTTCACGAAAAAAGGAATAAAGAAGAGGTGCAGGCATCAAAGATGGCCCCACTCGATTGACTTGAAAAGCTCATCTTTGCCCGTTGTCTGCCTTCAGCATTTACAGGGAGAATATATATATATATATATATATATATATATATATATATATATATATATATATATATATATATATATATATCTTCCTCATTCAAAGGCAGGAAGTACTTATTCGCTGCCGGAAGACCGCCAGAAGTTAGTTGCTGCCTATAGCCCCTTTATGCAATCTGGCATTGAATTCCGCCGTCTACACTGAGGCCTCTGATCTCAGTATTGGGGCTAATGGAGCACGGAAACATATTGGTCGAGAAATCTAATGTAAATGATACATCCAGATACCAGACGGGGAATGCGGGAGATGGCAATTCAAGACGATGAGCAAAACGTGAACAAGGTGAATGCAGGAGCCAACGTTTCGACAAGTGGACTTGTTTGAAAGACTGAAAGACGAGTTTTTTTTCTTTCTTTTTTTATAGCGAAGCCGCATATAGATAGGGTTCCATGCATTTTTGTTCTCCGTGAACAAAAACGATCATCATCATTATTTCGTACTATATCAGCCGCCTTTACCATATCTTTCTATAAATGCCCCCCCCCCCCCCCCCGAAGAACGTGGAAATGTATTATTATATACTTTCTGGTGTCGTTACCTTAATGAATATTAGCAGGTGAATTCCACGTTTGTCAATGTCCTACACCTATGTGCTAACTAATCAGTGAACGTTGAGTCTAATTGTCACTTCTAACAGCCTAGAAGCAAGTACAAAATGTTTCACTTGTCAAGGTCTTACGTCCATGGTCGTCAGAAGTGAATCGCAAAGCAATCAAAACCGCTCAAGAACTTCGAAGACACTTGCACCCGCTGTAGTAGACCAGTGGCTGTGGAGTTACCCTGCTGAACTCGAAGTCGCAGGTTCGATGCCTGTCGCGGTGGGGAAAGAACGCATTCATGAGCCACGCTAGTGCACGTTAAAGAACCCCTGGTGGCTAAAATTCTATACTATGTGCCTCATAATCACATTGGAGTCCTGGCACGTAAAGCACAAACTTTTTTTTTTAAATTGAAGATGCTGGCATACGTGAAGGGTATTGAACCCACGTGCGTAGTTGTGAGCATAGGCGGAGAGTTCTCAATTTTACGGGAGGGGGGGGGGGGACAAGGGGCCTAGCTTTCTGAACCAGTGTGTATATTTCTTGCACTTGAAGAAACTTGTGTGACCTCGAAGAATTGAGCGATCAAGTGGCGTCGTTATATGAGTATATACAAGACCTCATGTAGTAGGAGACGGTTCAATTTCATAGCCTGAGTCCTCCCTGTGGTGTAAATATCCTTCGTGTAATTGTCATATACTTGACTATTACTAATACAGCTTCGCCTTTCCGTCGAAACTGCAGCCTCTCTTTCTTTCTTTTTTTATTTTTCTGTGAATCCGAGTATAAGCGCTGCTGCGCTTGACTGCTGTTGATTCTGATTTCGAGTGAACCTGGCTTGTGAATTATACAGTGTTCCCCAACTGTAATGCACTAAAACTTAAAAAAAGAGCAGTTGCCTTACTCGAAGATAACCTATTGCATATTGTTTCCAGTACAGTGGAGTAGCCGCCAGTAATTATTTCGTCACTGAGATTTAATTCGGTAATTGCAATTATTAATAGAACTCGAGAAGCACTGTCCTAATGTTCAAAGTGTCAATGAGGCATGTGTAGGCACCCCAAAATGAAATCTAACTGCGGTGTTTTCCGCGACGTACTAATCAGGTACAATTTTTTTCCGACTTGCAAAAAACCTGACGAAGCATCAAAAATACCACGCAAGTTCGCTCCCACCCGCGTCACAAAGCAGCGCCCTCAAATAAGCTGATTGAAAGCAACTGCATTGGCTGTCGCAAACCCGAAGAGACAGCGCATTGTCTTCATTATGGTATACGGAAGGAGCACGAAAAGCAAGTTTCGTGGCTTCGCAGCTATTCCTTCCTGTCATTTCAACGTCACACTTATTATCTGTCTTTCAAGGCCGACTGATCACATTGATAACAAAAGCCCATTTATAACGCGGCCGAAGCGCCGCTCTGACCCCGCACGAAAGAGAGAGAGAGAAAAAAAGCAAGGATAGGAAAGGCAGGGAGGTCAACCAGAAGAGCATCCGGTTTGCTACCCTACGCTGGGGGTAGGGGAAAGGGGAATAGAAAGAGGAAAAGGGTAGAAAGTGAGCACTGAGTGCGTGTGGGCGGGACACTATGCACAGGGACACTATAAACGGTCTCGTAAGCCGGTGCACTTCAAGTATTGCACTAATGCACGATTCGCTTTTCGTGCCAGGGACGGGTGTGGCCACGGTCCGAGGATCTTTGACTAGTTGAACGCTCTTAAAGGGACACTAAAGATTATTATTAAGTGAATGTAGACTGTTGAAATACCATCCCAGAAACCTCAAAACGCTTGTTTCGTGCCAAGGAGAGACTTATTTTAAGAGAAAATGCGTTCTGAAGCGTCCGCGTACCTCTAGCGCAGTTCAAATCGCCCGCCCTCCGATCGAGGAGAACTGACATCATGGTCTCATAGTGACGTTGCGCCATCGGTGAGTAGAACGACGTCCGCAGACGGCGATACGGCTTTTCTGCGCAAAACGCTAACGCGCGGCCAGAAACAGAGCCAAGACAGAGCCGACAGCAGAGCGAAAGCGGGAGTATGGTGGCTAGCGGAAGGAGAAACGCGCGACCATAAGCTGGTACTTTATTCTTTGACGCAAACTTCGACGCTCGTCGCAATGGACCCTCACAACGACAGATTGGCTCGCGATGCTGGGCTCAACTTCAGCGATTTGAGCACTGACGAGCGCGACCTGCTGCTGAGGGCTCGCGCTGCCGGCGTCGTTGCGTACTACGACTGCGGCCTCGACACCGGCTCTCCGGAGCGGGGAAGCAACGAGGGCTTCCCACGACATCACAAGGACGTGGCATTCTCACTGCTTGTTCGAAATGAAAGTTTCGCGAGTCAGCAGAGCCCGCGCAGCAGGACGCGCTAACGAAACTACTGAAACTCCAAAGCGTGCGCGGCGCAGAGTCGAGCGCGCAGAGTCGAGCGAAAACGAAACCTTTCGACCACCCATACTACTGAAGGGTAACGTCAAGATGTTATTTTTTCTTAGAATCGAATAGACGTAGACAAGTAGCATTTTCTTCCGTCTTATAATCAAATGAAATGATATTTTTAATACGAGTAGTTGAGTATTAGTAACACAAATTATGAGGAGTGCTTTCGTCATCGGGCTAGTACCGGAATGTCGCTGGCGGGTCTCAAATCGTGTCATGCATTTACCTCAATTTCTCGGTTACTAAAGCTCTGTTCAAGATTATATTGACGCCTTAGACGTTCTAGAACATTGATCTACCACTTCAACTTGACTTTCTGGTAACCTTTAGTGTCCCTTTAAGTCCAGTCGGTGTAAAGTTTCCCGCAGAGAGAGGCGTTGTACATCGTAGCGGGGGCAGGTACACAATAAGTCCTCGATGGTCTCCTCGCACCCACAGGAATCGCACATCGGGCTCTCGGCCATTCCCAAACGATAAGAGTATGAGTTCGTGAACGCTACTCCCAGCCACAAGCGGTACAGCAAGTTTGCTTCACCGCGGGAAAGGCTAGATGGCAGTTGTAGCCGTAGCGTGGGGTCGAGTTTATATAATCGGCAATTGTAGGCACTTGAACTCCAGAGATCTTGCGACTTTTTGCGTGCATGTAGGCGAAGTTCCCTGGCAGCGTCCGACCTCGCCAAAGGTATTGAACACGTCTGGGTATCTTCGTGGGCAGACCGGGCAGCCTTGTCAGCTAGGTTGTTGCCGACGATGCCACAGTGAGCAGGAATGCATTGAAATATGATGGTGTGCCCTCTTTCCAGAGCATGGTGGTGTGCTTCCCTGATGTCAGATGTCATCAGCTCGTAAGTTCTCTGACGTAATGCAGACTTGATGCTGTGAAGGGCTGCCTTAGAGTCACAAAATACGACCCATTTCTGTGTTGCCTCTTCGCTGACGCACATGATAGCGGCATGGAGAGCTGCAAGCTCTGCCGATGTAGATGTAGTCGTATGTGACAATTTGAATTTAACTGTAACCTTCTTGGCTGGAGTTGATCTGGTACGGGAGGTCTAACCATCGGTATATATATGTGTGTGGTCCTGATACGTCTGGTGCAGTAATAGGAGTGCAAGTTGCTTCAGAGCCGGCGATGGATTATCGGACTTTTTTGTAATTCCAGGAACAGCAAAATTCACTTGAGGCTGTCGTAGGCACCACAGGGGAGATGAAGGCTTCGTCGCCGATGTAAAATATGACGGTAAGCACTCTTTATGAGCGTTCATCACTCTTGAAAAGGTCGCTTGAAGTCTCTCGGTTGGTAGGGAGGCCAAATGATGGTCGGGGATCCTTGACAGATGGCGAATCTGTGCTCGGAGAGAGTCGACTGCTACGTGTGTCTGGATCATATGGTCCCCAGCGATGGCAATTGTTGCAGCTGTTTACGTGCACCGAGGCAGCCCTAAACACGTGCGTAGGGCTTGACCTTGTATGCTCTCTAAAGCGCGAAAGTTCGTCTTGCATGCATTTGAGAACACTGGTAGACTGTAACGTAGGAGTCCGAGAAACAGTACCCTGTAGAGCTGCATCATAGCATGGACTGGCGTACCCCGGTTTTTCCCGCAGAGAAATTTAAAGACCTGAGCAATGGCAACTAATTTCTTCTTTATATAGACGCAGTGGGGGCTCCACAAGAGGTCGCGGTCAATGATTACACCCAGAAAGCGATGTGTCTTAGCATAGGATACAGCTTGACCATTGATTGAAACAGGATACGATGTCATTTGTTTGCGCGTAAAGCCAACCAATGCGCACTTTTCAGTAGACGCGCTGAGGCCTTGTTCTCGGAGATAAGACGCCGTCATGGTTGCCGCCCGCTGAAGCCTGGCTCGTACCTGAGGGCGAGTAACCGCAAAAGCCCATATGCAAATGTCGTCGGCGTATATTGAGACGTGAATTGACTGCGATAGGTACTCCGCTAGTCCTACCAAGACGAGGTTGAACAGAATGGGGCTCAACACCCCACCCTGCGGCACACCATGGTAGGTGTAATGTTCCGAAGTTGGGTCGTCTTCAGTCTCTAAGAAAAAGCGCCTCTCAGTCAAATAGTCCAGAATCCATTGAAACATCCAGCCACCAACTCCAACAGCCTCAAGTGAGTTCAGTATGGCCTCATGGGCGACGTTGTCGTATGCTCCTTGTATATCTAGAAAAAGTGCCACTGATAGGCGCTTGAGCCTTTTTTTGATTTTGGACCCAGATTACGATGTCAATGACGTTGTCAATGGACGAGCGACCTCGACGAAAGCCTGTCATGCCGTCCGGATAGATGTTGAATCACTCTAGGTACCATTCCAAGCGAGCAAGAATCATTCTTTCCATCACTTTACCAACGCAGCTCGAAAGCGCAATCGGACGATATGGTGAGAGCTCAAGCGAAGACTTTCCAGGTTTCAGAATGGGGATCAAGCGGCTCGTTTTCTATTGTCTAGGAATGGCGCCGTACTGCCAAGACTCATTGTATTAGCTGAGCAGCTCATCACGTGCGTCATGTCAAAGGTGGCATAGGGCAGCATACGTGATGCCATCAGGTCCTGGTGACGAAGAACGCCTGCAGGTCGCCAACGCAGCATCGAGCTCTTCGAGTGAGAAGAGCACGTTCATTTCTGGTACACGTGCCTCAGGGATGTCATGCAATGCTGCGTCAGTAATGATGGCCACGGACCCAGCAACCCGTGCACAGAACTCTTCAGCCACTTGAAGTTCCGAGCGGAGTTGGTAGAGGGCCAGAGCAGCAAAGGGCTTCCTTTGATGCGGAGATGAGCGAAGGCCCCTAACCGTTCGCCATATGTGCGAGAGTGATTTTCGGGGATCAAGCGACTGACAGAAAGTTTTCCATCGCTTGTCTTCCAATTTATCCATACGACGCTGGACTTTCTTCTGTATGCGTCGTGAAGCCCTCAGATCCAAGACGCACTTCGTACGCCGATACCTCCTCTCTGCCTGTCGGCGTGCCGCACGCAGCCTCTCCAGTTGCACATTCAAGTCTGTTTGCCTTGCTGACCTTGTGAGCGAGCAGATGGATGTTTTCAATGGCTCTGCGATTGCATCTTCGATAGTGTGTGGAAGGCCTTCCCGACACGCGTCATCCATATCCTGCTTAAACTTTGTCCAATCAACTGTACGCAAGACAGTAGAGGAACGTTGCTCAACTCCTCTAATGATTATGTATGTTGGAATATGGTAACTTCCATGCGTTTCAATGTCCGTAAACCAGTGGATGCTCGGGGCAGAGCGCCGTGACACCAAAGTTCAGTCCAAGCAGCTGCTATAGGTCATGCCTCGCAAAAACGTAGGGCTGCCGTCATTCACACAGCACAAATCAAGGTCGGCAGCAAAAGAGGCGAGACTCCTGCCTTTGGAAACAATTTTAGTGCTTCCCAATAGCTGGTGATGCGCGTTGAAGTCACCTGTGATAACCCAGGGGCCATTGTTCATCAGTAATATTTTCACGAGTCGTTCGCCGTCAAAATGACCCGCTGGGGATGTGTAGGCTCCAACTGGTGTAAATGACACATCATTCTTTTGGATATTCAGGCAGACATATTGGTTGTTGTCATGAGGCTCTACCGCATTAGCGACATATGTAAAGTCCGTGCGGATGTAGATGATTACTTTCGTGCTCGCACTGCATGAGGACGAGACGAAAGATTTGTAACCGGACAGGTTGAGTGGAGTTGGTGCATTTGGTTCGCAAATGACCAGTATGGGAGAGCGATTTGTAAAAATGAATTGGCGAAAGTCTGCTATATGGGTCCCCCTAGCATTCCACTGAAAGATCGACGCACTTTTAACTTCAGTGCGGAAGGGGAGAATTGGTCGAGCCATGATGCTTAAGCGATGTTAGCAAGCACGGGATTTAGTGCATCCAGTATTTGCAGAGCACTTCGAGCTGCTGGGGTTTGCAGGCTTGTTCAATACGATGTGCATTGTATTATTAGCGAGTGCAGCATATCAGCCACCTGCCTGTCTTGGTCGCATAAATCACTGACAGTAGACATCGGGCGTTGTCCAGCAAAATTTTGCTGTGATTCTGTCGGTGGATGCTGTCGTTTCGGTAGAGCCGGCCAAGATTTTGCAGATGTGGTCTTCTCAGTGGCCTTGTTCTTCGAGGTCCTTTCCACAGAGTCTGGCCTCTGTGGCAGAGGAGCAGGTGGTGTTGTAGGAAGTGGCATGCGCGTCGCAGAGACAACACCCTTCTTTGAGGAGCGCCGGCGACGGGAACGTCACTTCCTGATTTAATCGGCGGCTTCGCGATGAGATGAATGATCTCTCGCCATCTCTTTCAAGATAGCCATCCCCTTCTTAATATACGGGCATTTCTTCGATGAAGCTTCGTGTGACCCTCCGCAGTTTGAACACTTCAGTACAGTCGCGCCACATTTATCTGCAGCGTGTGGCTGGGCGCAACGGGGGCATGCTGCCTGATTTTCGCAGACGCTGCTCACGTGCCCCAGTTTCATGCATTTGCGGCACTGAAGAGGTTTTGCAATGAAAGGCCGCACTGCATGCCTGAAGTGTCCCACCTTAACATAGGAGGGTATATATTTACCCTTGAATGCAATCTTCACGCAGCGTGAACTGCCTAGCCGCTTAACATCAACAATGACCTCATCATTGGCTGGCTTGATAAGAATCGGCAAGTCGTTATTAAGGATGGCGACGTCTACATCGTACATAACGCCGGTGACTACGTCAGATCCCAGAGAGATGTAAGGGCGCACCTGAATGCCATCGATGTCCGTCACGCTGCGTAGAGTGGTCAGAGCAGGTACATGCTGGACATCAACCGCCAGTAGATTTTTTCGGGTGTTGACTCGAATGTCTGATATTTCATTTGGCACCAGGGCTTCCAGTGATATCGACACAGATTGCCTGTTGAGTAGCTTCATGTTGACGGCGGGAAGCAGGGGCACAAATATGATGATATTGGCGTCCGGCCGCTGCGTGTGTCTTACTGTTTGCGTGCTTGACGATGAGGACATCCTGGTGTTTATTCTCTTCGCTCTGCGGCTCTGCACCAGCTGGAAGTCGTCATCGGAAGTGTCTTCACTGCTGAGAGAGTAGACATGGGTGTCCTCGCTGTTGCTGTCGCTCTGCTGACCAATCCGCTTCCTGGAGCCGGCCACCGCGGACGCCGCCGTCGCCGGCAGACGTGCGGGGTCGTCCACTTCCATCACGACAGAGCAGGGAGCGAGGACCAGCGGATGAACTTAGATTTTCACATAAATAAACTGGAGCTAGAAAGAACAGCGCTGTATCAAAAGACACTTCTTCGTCTTTTGAAATGCGAAAAGCAATGTAATAGGCATAGAATGTTTCAAAATCCTGGCTTTGCTCGCAGCTCAACGAGGGAGTGCGCGCAAAGCTATATTTCGCGCCAGAAACTTGCTTCGGACCGAACCCTACATAAAGTGAGCGTTCTATTCTTCATCAAAGTGCATACGTGCTGCAGAGACAGGTTCGTGTCAAAAAATAAAAGCGAGATAAACTAACCGGGAAGCGACCAACATGCAGAGAAAAGGCAGAAAGAATTGATGCGTTCAAGAAGGTGAATATACCACTTTTAAATGAACCGAATTGGCAGCCAGGATGTCTGCGGAAAAAAAGAAAAAGGAACAACAACAACAAATTTCAGTGTGCCCTTATTATTTATAATTATTAAGCTCCGTTGAATACCAGCCTAGAGGACGTGTTTGAAGAGCCGCCTTTTGTAGCTACACAGCACTCTGTTTTATCACATATTCAGTGGCTTTCTTGATGACCGACGAATGAGCGTGCGTTCGGTGAACAAAGTCGGCTGCATCGTGACTGACGACGAGGAAGCGGCAGGGCGCTCTTTACCTCATCGGCAGCGCTCGGCCAGCAGCCTTTTCGCCGTCATCCGACGGGACCCGACCTCGTTCGCGGAAGGCACGCTTGAGAGCAGCACGATACCACTGCGCAAGCGCTCTGTCACGCGGTTTTTTTCATATTTCGCGGGAATTCTTTGGAACCCGGAAAAAAGGATTACGTGAGACGTATCGTAAAGGTAACAACTCGATCGGTGGTTTCTGAAGGTGCTCTAAAAATCTGCGTATCATACTTGGGGTCCTCAGACAATAATTAGATAGTTTGGTAATTCAAATTAGTTAGTGAGTTATGGGGAAAACGAAAAAAAACTTGAGTTACTACAGGCTATTCCAAGTAGTATGCGTTCGGACCAATTCGCTTCCGACGCGTCTTTCGTTTTTAAATTCTTGGCTCAAGTTATGTGGGAGACCCTGTAAATCTCTGCACTTTCCTTTTCACAAACATAAGCTCCATGCTCATAAGCCACTCAAGAACGCGATAAAAGACAGAAAATAGACTTGCACATGCAAAGCCGTCGGTATGGTAATCTTTGACGTGCCTCAGCACCTCCACTCTAAGCCTCTCAGCGTGGTTAGAGTATTTCCTCCTTTTTTTTTTCGAGTTTTCTGTAAGAAGAAATTACAAAAGGTGCCAATTCGTGGTCCACGTTTCAAGACACACCGCAAATATGCGTATTGTGTCAAAATGAGACCATTAAAAATTTGAAATAAGCAAAGCGTGTCGTTGCACAGCGCCGAGACAGCAACAAATCAGCAGCATGGGGAGCACATTGCCTCACCGGCTATTGGCGGCGAGGAGTTACGGAGTCGCCATCTATCGGAAGCGGCTCGCTGGCGTAGTATGAGGGATCACGTGGCGCGCTCCTCATAGGTTTCGCTGTCAGCGCTCACTGAAAACACCACGCGCGAGCTCTTCCGGACATTTCTGTAAGTACTTTCGAAACGAGAGAAGCTTTTTACTGTCTTAATAATAATCTTGGGCAAACTGAAAGAGCGCAATCGTTTACAGACGCCATCTCTTTACCGAATACGTACAGTGAACGCCACTGCGCGCGGTCACCGCGATGGAGTCTCCTGAACCGGCTTCTTGCGTGAAAGGTAGGTAAACGCTGAGAGCAAACTACGTGAAATATGTTCTTATAGTGTTTGTATAACTAAATGGAGCGTAATAGAATGAAGCCTCAATGCAGCGATCGCACAGATTCGCAGCGACCGACTGCGCGTCTGCATGCTTGTCCGCGCACTGTTTCGCTTTCGCCGCGTGCCCGTTTTCGCACTGTGCCATGAGCTTTAGGCCGCAGAATATGAGCATTTGACAGTATACAAGCAACCATTGTTGCGTGGGCGCTATCAGAGCTGTTTAAAAAATAATTTCATTGTAGAGACTTCGACGCCTACGGGGACTGTGATGTGCCGTCGCGACGATTCAATCTTTTTTTTTTTCTAAATTCTTTGACCTTTCAATATTATTTCTAGAGTTGCGTCACACTGTATGCTTATCGGTGTTCTCAGCGTGCGATCTCCCGCTGCTCCTTTTTTGTAATCCAGTGCACTAATTCATAACACAAACATGACCATATGCCATGCTTTCTTTTTAATGTGCTTCTTACCGCTCCCTTTCCACTTCACTGAACTTGCCAGTATCTATAGCATCGACAAGTTCATAGACCAAACCGTCGTGACATTACTCGGGCAACGGACTCGGGGGAGCGTCTCAGTGCGCGTTTTCCGAACATCACAGACACGGCGCCGTAGCAGAAATCTTCCTCGCGTCTGTGCTTGCTGGATACTCGAGTTGTAGCCGGTGACTGTTTGCCGGTTTTATGGTTCGCGAGCCAAGCTTCACGCGGCTTCTTGTCTTGCGCCTACGTGTGAATAAGGCTGACATCGGCCTCCGTTACGTACGTCCGGCACTGCGGCACCGAGCAGTAGCCTACCATGTTGCGCGCCTTCAAAGGCAGCCACTACCTACTGTAGTGCTTTCAAGTGTTGTAAAGGAGACACTCGAAGCGGGGAAATCTCGCCACTAAATGAGGACCGCAGCGTACGAGGGAATTTAAACTCTCGTTTTCAGCTCGCTTCGGCGCTCCCGAAGCAGCCGACGCGGCCGCTATGTCCACGTGATCCCTCCTAGCACGTCACGCCGACGGTGGCGCCAGCTTTTCCAGTGGTGGAGCTCGAGGCCAATACCGCACAGAAGTCCCTTGACGATCGCTGATGTTTCTATGACTGTATTCGTAGGCAGTTGTTTAACTGACAGCATGTGTCTTCCGTTTTTAATTGCTGTGATTTCATTTCTTCCATTCAAATACATTTCGTTGACTTGCATGTAGACTCCGTGGAATTGAAATATGCATTATGCACCAGCCCAAAAAGTGGCCCAAGGAGCCGAATCTGAAACCTCCAATCGCAGGGAGCAAAATTTTAAATTAGCGACCTGTGCTACTGCACGCAAGAAAACAAACCGAGGATATCTAAGCACTTCTTAGTTGTGAATGCGAAAGCAAGCGGTCATTTGAGTTTTTCGCTGCGAGTAGTGTGCCATAGTGGTACGTGCTGCCTGAGCCAGCAAGCAGCAGCAGCAGCCGGCGGTGCCAACGCCACATGCCACCGACGTCCTGCGCGACGAAAGCCCGAGGAAGCCTCAGCGGCCACCGAGGCCGGAACGCGCACAAGGAGATTCTTAATGGAAATGGGCGGGTGTGAAAAACTGGATAAAGGGCAGCGCAGTAACTCTCTCTCAGCAGAGGACGCCTCAACCACGCTTCACGGGGGGAAAGAGGGTGAAATTAGGGCCGAGAAGGCGCGCACAGCAGCTAAGCCCAGTGGGGGTGAGAGAGAGAGAGACGGACCGCGCACCGGCTCCCGAGAGCGAGCGCGAAGTTGACGTGACGTCGCAACCAATGGGATCTCCGTCAATGCGCGCTCGTGACGTGGCCTCGCAGCCAATGGAACTTTGAGCCGTTTCGCTCCTACAGACTACAGGGGCCCGTTTTTTTCGCTCAACGGGCCCATTTGACGCTTTCGCACGAAAAAAAAGTAGTTTCAGATATTTTAATAAGGTCCTATTAGGACATGCTCCCATTACATCTTCCCTTTTTCTTACATGGCACAGTAAAAGCCTTCTAGCTACACTCGCACTAACAATCCTAAAGTCCTTGGACAACCTCCCTGTCTTTCCCTCTTCGTTTCTCTCTCTCTCTCGCTATTGTCATGCGTTTATTGAAACCACTCCGTCTTCTAATAACAATTATCTAGACTGTTACTGCTACTCATAGTCCCACATAACTTTAGACAGTATATTTATATTCTATTTCTATTCGAACTTCGCCGTTCAGTCGAGCTGCCTCCCACGTGCGTGACCATGCTCGATATATCCCCGGTACTAAATGGTGAAGGACAAAAACCAGATAAAACCGGAGACAGAAATTCTTGCATTGCATGATCTCTGTTCCACTCGGTATTTCCCGAGCAACTGACTACAAAAAACATGAATGCTCTTACAGTTCAGGATTAGTAACGTTCAGTTCCTGGAAAGCCGCGTGCTTGATTTTGTTCGATTCACTTGAGCTCGCGTGAATTTTCAATATTTCCCGCAATCCAGCGTTTATTTACAAACAGGCCTTGTTCATCCATCTCCTCTACCAACGAAAATCGAGTCGTTGAGGCATTCTGAGCGTTACTCCTTCTATCGTACCAAGAGCTTAGACAGAAAGACTTTTACTCAGGCTTTTTACTCACTTCACACCACATAGCACATTTCCACATGAATCGAGCCTTACGCCTCTTCAGCACCGCATGCTCGAACCGTTGGAACACCCTTACACAGATGGTAGGAGAAGTGCGTCCACACGCGCGCTGTGCGGGTTCGTCAAGCGCATTAGCGCCTGGCTCCACAGTTCAATTGAGGGAGAGGTCGCCACTATTCCCCCGCTCTCCCCATTTGGCAGCGCGGCGTCCCCCGACATCGGCGTGCGACGATCCATTTCCAGTGCTTCCCTTTTTCCTCCTCTCTCTCATGAGGCGCCCCAGAAAGGGAGAGCGCGTCGGCCGCGCCTGGTCAATATTGGCCGTGCGTCGGCAAACACAATCCAGCCTCGCGCGGTCCCCCTTCAGAGAGCGCGAGCCGCGCGCCAAACCTTTCCTCGAAGCGCAGTCAGAGCCCAAGGAAAGCCCTGCGACGGGCTTCGGCGCACCATCTCATCGCTTGTTCGCATGCGCTGTTCGCAGAGGATGCCAGGGAATGCCCCCGCAAAGGAAGCGCAAATAAGTGGAGACGTTTCACAAAATCCTCTGTCGGCACTACACTTCTTTTCTAGGCGACTCAGAACGGTAGAAAAGGCATGCTCCAGCAAAGGCCTCGTTCCGGGGATTGCAATTCGGCTCCCGACAATGTGCAGCAGGCGCGGACAACATGCGCTCTCCGTTCTTATTGCCAGCGCAGCGGCCGAGCTGCATCTCACGCAGGCAAGCAGCCGAGCGAAGGAACAGAGTTTAGGTGATATGTGCCTCGAGGACGGCTGACTACGGCTACGTGAATGAGTTGGGGTACGTTGTGCGAGGGATGAAAGCGCTTTTCTCAGTGAACTGTTTCACCTCTGCTTCGCATCGCGTGTTAGCCTGTCTTGGCATATCACTGACGATAAGTGGATATAGCGCACGGAAATGGAGGAATGTAGCCCAAGCGTTCACGCAATAAAACACCCGGAATCTTCGGGCGAACAATAGAGAGCTTTAGTTTAGGGGACGCCGTACGCAAGAACTAGGAGCGACGGTACTGCGCATGCGCAGGCCCCTACGTATGAGACTGCGCATGCGCAGTGCCGGCGCCCCTAGTTCTTGCGTGCGCAAGCCACTTGTGTCCCCTAAACTAAAGCGACCTAATATTTAGAGCATATATGTAGGACACGCCAATGAAATTGTGAGCGCGACACCGCGGAAGCTCTTGTCAGAATGTGGTTTAAGTAGAAATAAAAAAGAGAAATCACATATTGTACATACTATTAGCCCTTCTTTTGCAATTAAAAATGACCCATGACGTAAAATGTTTCAGGTGATGTCCTCCGAGAAAGCGCACACTAGCAAATTCAAGCGATGAATGAGAAACCGGTGAACGTGAGTCTGCATGTGATTACGGAAACCATTGAGATTGGAACGTTTTGTATCACCGCTAGACACCCCCGTTCTCTCTCTCTCTCTCTCTCTCTCTCTCTCTCTCTCTCTCTCTCTCTCTCTCTCTCTCTCTCTCTCTCTCTCTCTCTCTCTCTCTCTCTCTCTTTTTTTTTTTTTTGTCAGCCGCAAGCACTCTGCCGCCTGGCGAAACAGCGAGTCAGCCGAGCGCTCAAAACGCGAAGCACAGTTTGCTCTTACCCGTCCATTAAAAAGACATCAGCGTTATCAAATCCAACTGTATCCGTCATACAGTCAGCAATACGCATTTTTGGAAATGCCTGGCATATACTGGCAGCTCCAATCTTAACGACCTTGCCGATTATAAGTAATGAATATTAAATTTCAGATTCAATCATTCATAAGTGTAGGAGTGTCCTCAATACTTTTCTCGTATCGTCTGCAGGAAATAATGACACAAAAGAGCTTGAGCGATGATGTCGTTTTGCCAGCATGTCTTCAACTTCGAGAAAGCTGGAAATTATCGGTCTTGCAACTGCATTTTCTGGCTTTTGAAAATATTTTGATTTGCTAGTGGCTTTTCAACAGAGCCGATCAGAATGTGCTTATAGTGCAGGTGAGTTTTAACGGCATTTTGATAATCAGGTAAGTAAAGAAGAAACAATTAGAAGTATTGCTATCTATAAATGTAACGCTTTGCAACGTAAGGAGATAACATTCAATGCGATCTCTCTAGTAGTTGCTCTAAGGACCTTCAGCGAATTAAGGTGTTACCTGCCTAGCGTAATCATGTCACGAATGAGCAAACTTCACCTTGCTAGAAAGCTTAACCACGGTTGTTCAATCAACGGGTTGGAAAATGTCTTACTACGAACGAAGAGTGCGACTTGCCTTGCCATGCTAGCTGAACAACCCACGAAAAAAGCAGTGCTATAAGAAAAGAAGAATGCCGGACAACCGTCTGCGTCATGACAATGCGTTATGATGAGCCCAGTTGGCCGAGAGAGCGTACAGATTACAAGTGGCGCGTGATGGTGCGGAATCGGGCTCGCATTGCCTGTAATGAACTACGAACTTCTCATTCTCGATAGATTCCAGTTGGTTTAGGTTGGGTGAATTGTGGGATGCACAAACCACTGACGCATACTCTCTGAGACCGGCTTTACTAAGGATTTACAAGCAGCTAACTTGCAGTTCACTGAACCGTTAGGCTGGCTGGCGACCAATCAACCGATCATTCTGAGAAAAAAAAAGGGGCAGAAGGGTGGAGCAGCGTTCATAAGAACAAAAAGAAGTCTGTCTCCTCCATTGTTTCTTCCCTATGTTGCAGTTTGTGCGCGGTCCCTCTTGCCCCTTTTTCAAGAGAAATTGAATTATTTGGTAGAATTTTCTTAGGATGTACGATTTCAATATATTGGCTCGTCAAGTCCCGGAGAACAAAGTGGCTCCATGCGTCTCTTCTACTTGACATTTAAAAAAAAAGAAAGCTTACACAAAAATATTGCCCTGTCCTAACGTAACTCTGACGTAGCAGCTGAGAACTGCGCAGTCTAGAGCACCGACGCTTATCTCCTATCTTCTTCTTCAACAGCCGCACCAGAAATGCTGCAATTTCCAAACTAGGTATCATCTTTCACAAGTGGATTACGCGTGCAACACAAAATTCGATCATCTAAGGAAACAAGCACTTGCGAATCGTCGTTCTTCCCGCTTTCATGATCACTATGACTTCCGCATTCAAATATTGACAAGCCCAATATACTAATGGCCGAGCACCACAAATGCTGCTCAAAGCAACATAAGAACATCAACGTTGGGATAACGTATACACGTAGAGGAACAGTGTATAGCGCTCGCTTCCGTTCCCTTTGGGAAATCATTGCCGTTTCTCGGACTGAGAGACATTACTGATTCTTGGGAAGGAGCACTATCGCGCTTCTTTATTCGAAGACGCATCTCCTCCTAACACGTGCAGGAGCACTATCGCTTAGAGAAGCAGCTAAGCCGCAACAAGTCTTGTATCGAGTCTAGCGGTGCGTTGGAGCACCACACGAGGCACACGCACGCGATCGGCTCTATGCCTTCCGTGGCTCAACGCTGGGGGATGTTAACACTTCTCCGAAGCGGAAAGCATCGCCGTGGAAAAGAGCTGACGCGGTCCCTTTGGTGTAGTGAAATATATATAAGCGCTGCGCTGTGGGTTATTTACTCCGCAAAGACGCTAGTCACGTCGCGGTATACGCCAGGCTGCAAAGAAAGAGAAGAGCGCCGCTGCGGCTTCCGCCGTGTCACCACTCACCCCAGGAAGAGTCTTCTGCTCGTGGAGGGCGTGCTGGGCTTTGATGGCGCTCTCCCGGGCGCAGTACGTGAGGAAGGCGCAACCTGCGAAGCCACCCCATAGTCACAAAATATTAGAACTAGTCGAATTATAGATGAATCGTCAGTGAACATCGCGTTAAATGAACCTTTGCGCTAAGAGGGATCCCCTAGCAATATATACAAGGGTGCCTCTGTGCTGGGAATTGTACTCAAGCTGATCTCGACTCACAGTACAGAACAAACAAATGGATTGGACATTTCATGCCACATAAACGCTGGTTTTTCGTCGTTGGTTTCCGCTATTTCAGAACGGCTAACGGTGCATAGGCTCCTTCATCTGTCGCATTCCGGGCAGGCCGACCTGCCATATTGTAAATGACCATGAATTCCCTTCCAATCCTCAGTTACGAACGTTTATTTTTTTTTTCTAAAAGTGTGCGGCGGCGGGGGGGGGGGGGGGGGGGAGGGGGTATGCGTGTTGATTGAGAAGATGTTTCAGGCTACATAAGAAACTGGTTCTTCGTCGTTGGTTTCTTCCGCTTCAGAATTTATCAACCGTTGATAAATCCTTTCGCCTGTCAATGTATGGGTGGACCCATGGCAAGGGTTGTGCGAGGGTGGCTGTCCGAGTCCTATCGAGAGCGCCAGTGAAAAGTTAAACATGAACTGTAGTTTGATCCTCTTTTAAAGATTGTACTGAAGATTTTATTCTCGTCCCGTTTTTGTAGCCATTATTGTTATGTTGAATTTCATACGCTAGTGTGTGATACACAGCAGGCGTGAGCACGCCATGGTCTTGTTTCCATTTTAATTTCAAGACAGAAATAAATCTTCAAATGAGGAGGTGTTGGCTGAAGCGAGGAATGGTGGTATTAACTCTCTCTACAGTTTTGCCGGGTGCGACAACCTTATATTTTGTTCTTATTGCAGACTAACGTAAACGTTCCAGCAACGTTCAGGCTAGACTCTTTGCTACAGGGAACACTGATGCTGGGGACCGCGTAAGCGGGCACAGCCACCCGCTTTGGTTCATGTGCGAGAATAACAAATAACACCAGGATGCTGCGAGTTCGACTTTCGCGGGAAATTTGTTGCCTTTCATTCAGCTTTTGCACCTGAGGCAGAAGCCTCATGAAAGCTAACTTCCCCATAATTTCTACCAAGCCTTATGCTTCTGCTTCATGCAGCGAACTTCACGCACTTTCTTTGTTGTCGAGCAGAACTTAACGTTATCGTAGCTTATTAGAGTTGAAACCATACAAGTCATAAATTTTCACAGTGTCTGCTATGGCCCAGTTAATTCCTTATTTGTAAAGATGGGTTATACTGCATTTTAAGGTCACCAGAGATTGAAGTTAACAATTGCCGAGAACTTTTTCTGCACATAACGGCCCAATACTGCTTCATAATTTGAAATCCATGATGTCACACGTAGGTACCTTTGCTGAGATTGGGGCGCTGAACTCAAAAATGGAAGTTAGAGCTCCATTCTCTGCTCTGTTAAGCAACCTCTTAACGCTAAATTAATGAATTTCGACTTTTCAAATAGTTTTTATGAATACAAACTCCCTTTAAATGATTCACAACGGCATTCACGCCATGCCCGAAGCAGTCGACGCCGTCAGGTAGGGCGCGAGGTCAGCTTCATCCACGCGGGCTTCTTGCGATCCTACCACGTGCACTCGAGCATGCGAGCGCCGCCGCTGCCGGGAGTGGCACGAGCGACAGGATAAAGGCGACAACATGTTGGCACGAGGATATATCTTCACGTTTGACCTTGTTTCACTAAGGTTGCGATCAATACATCAGAGCATCGATAAACAAAGCAAAAAAACAATCGAACATTACCTCACGAATAAACAAAATCACCGTTCTTCCTTTTTGTTTCATTGTAGTTTTCTTTTTTCCTTACTTCGGAGATTTACGCACAACCAAAACATTACGATTGTAGGCCGCAGACAGGCTCAAGTTATGCAGTCCTCCTAGCGTGTCAGAACAGCAGTAATATAAAGCCAGGAATCGTATCGTAGAGAAAAGACGAAAGAGCTAGAGCGTTGCACGCAAGAAAGGATAAGAAGACGAACGAGGGCAAACCGAATAGCTCCCATTAATTGTTACACTTGGCGTTCGCCCGAGTCAAAAATCAATGTAGGAACTCTAATCACTGGATCCCTGGGAGGCGTCCCCGAGCTTGTAGCGCGAGACGCTAATTGGGAGGAGCGGGAGCAAGTATCGACTCGCCGGGGCGAGTTGTTGCCCCGCCGAGCATCCGGAGCCGAGAACGAGTTAATCAGGAGAAGGGGAGGGTGGGCACAAAACAAGCAGCCTCCTTTCTTGCAGCCCCGGCAAATTGCTCGAGGCCCGACCTCCTCCCCCTCCCGAGCAGCGACTCAGGAAGTCAGGCCTCAGAAAACATCGATACACGACAGCCAACGGTGCAGCCGCCTTCGCACTCGCGTCCCTCTGGGGAAAATGAACGTCGGACGAGCAGACTGACATCTGACAGAGCAAAGGACGAGCGCTCCTCCTCGCCGCAGTTTCGCATTCGGCTCAGAAGATCGGAGGTACGATAGCGATCAACGAAAGAGAGCGCGAGTTGGCAACGTCTTTGTTTGGGCTAGTCGCTCGGGCTGTTTTGGGGGGGTCTGTGAAGTATCCGTAATTATTGCGCTAGCAGTAAAAGGCGAGAACGTGGACATGGACGCGAAGAAATGTGACCGAGCTGGGGAATTGGAAGCTAAAAGTGATGTATATTTGAAAAAAAAATCAGGAAGGAGGGTACTTGCCAATAGATAGCGCAGTAATCATAAATCGCAAAATAAGAAATTCATACACACTTGTGGAGCTAAGGTAGCGCTCTATGTGCATATTAGCCTCTTCTTTTGTGTTGCATGGTTGTCGCACCTTATTCGCCAGCAAGTACGATATATTAATTCGCCTAAACTTCAGCATCAGAAAGAATGAGCATGCGAGAACGAGACCAGCCATAATCTTCGCCAGATTCGGCTACTTCAAATAACTGTAAAAATGTACTCCCGAAAATAAATTAATGGCAAAACTTTTACTTCAGCCACGCGCAGGTCAGCAGTATTTGACTTTCCCAACATTACTTTTTACACTTACCCAAAAGAAATTCACGTGTTACAGATATTACAACCGCTCTCACCGAATTTTCCCCTGATCTCCGCCTTTATTCCTCGATAGATACCACTGTTTAGTTTCCGCTTCGGCTGTTCATTGAGTCTCATTTTTGGCATGCTCGTCCGTGTACCATTGTTCTTGGGCTGGAACCCAAGTCACCGACCATCGACAAGTGGGCCACATTCAATCATTGTTGACTGTGTGAATTCTGCTTATAGAAATTCTGGAAGAATGCGAAACGGCAATTGTTTGCGATTTGCAATTATAGCTTCGCTCTGTAATATTGGAAAACCGTACAAGTTGATTTAAACCAGATAATGCGGAAGAGCGCTCATGACAATCTGGTCCTCTATGGGCAGCGATTCAGAAGCGACGATCGGCCCGCCCGGCGGCCGTCACTTGTTGTGACACCAGTGAACGCTGGGGTCACCGAGCGGCTGCGTCGCGGCGGACGACGAAAGCGAGGACCTGTGTGACTGCGTTTGGCCACCGACCGATCGCCAACTCTCACCGGTAGCGAAAAGAGCACCGGCCGCCACGCGGGCCCATTATAACGTTTGAATATTATTTATTTATTTATTTTACAAGCACTGCCAGCCTTGTTATCAGGCCTTAGGCAGGAGTGGGCATTAGGAAGAAAACACAAGTATAAAGTAAGATCAAACAAGATAGCAGACACCGAATCTGCATAACAAAGCATCAGATAAACCTTTTCACAATCATGATTTGACGGGTACAGACGAGGGATGAACGCTCGGGTTTACTCAACAAAGTGTAGAAAGAAAGGATGAAACCGTTGGACAGTCGACAGTTGTGGCAGGTAATCCGTTCCATCCCGAAATCGTGCGCGGGAAAGAGGAATTTTTAAATGTGTTGGTCCTGCAGGAAAAATCTCTAACCTTTTTGTTGTGATAAGAGCGCGTGCTGCGGTGGCTAGCCGGTAGAATATATAATGTTTTATCTATTCCTAATTGACTGTTATCGAGTAAGTATAAAAATTTGATTCTGACCCGGTAACGTCTTATTGCAACGTTTTCCAGTTCTCAGCTTCTAAAGGAGATGATAGGGATGTGCGCCAGCTGTACGAATTGAAAGTAAGCCTGGCTGATTTTCTTTGGACTTTCTCAATATTAGTGATGTTGTTTTGTGTGTGCGGATTCCAGACAATCACAGTGTATTCTAGAATGGGTCGGATGAATATTTTATATGCTAAAAGTTTTATTTCACGTGAAGTGTTTCCTATTGATCGCCTTAAAGAGCTTAGTTTCTTCATTGCTTTATTATAACACATACATTACATTATTATAAATGTATGTTACATGTTCATTCCACCTAAGATTTGATGTTATTATTACTCCCAAGTATTTGTACGTAGATACGACCGATAAAGTTGTTGATAACTTGTTAATGCTATAAGTGGGGGTTAAGGGATTATTTTTGCGAGTAATGGTCATTGTAACAGTCTCTTTGCGGTTAGTAGTCATCTGCCATTTCGAGCACCATGTGTGTATTGTAGACAGCGAGGTGTTTAAAGCTTTCTGATGATTTGAACTGCGTATTTCGTTGTACAAAATGCAGTCATCTGCAAAGAGTTTTACTTGAGGCGTATGTCACTGATGACGTCGTTGATAAAGACAAGAAAGAAGAGCGGCCCTAACACTGATCCCCGTAAAATGCCTGAGTCTACAGTTGCGGGTGTCGAAGCAGTATCATTGACTTGAACACACTGTTTCCGTAATGAAACATATGGTTTAATCCAGTAAGGCGTCGTTCTTTAAAATGGGTTTTTGTTTAAAAAGTGGTTTGGAGTTACAGACGCGGTCAAATGCTTTTTCAGAATCGAGAAATATTACGTCTATTGGCCTTGTATATCCAAAGCTGTCGCTATGTCGTGAACTGTTTCTACGAGCTGAGTTACAGTAGAAAAACCTCGCCGGAAACCACGTTGTCTTGCGTCAATTATTGCGTTGTCGTTAAGAAAGGCGGAAATGTGCTTGAAAATATGTGTTCGAGGGCTTTTGCGCGCGTGCAGAGTAAATATATTGGCCTGTATGATGTGAGGAGAGACGGATTTGCTGCTTTCGGTATGGGGATGACTTTCGAGTAATTCTAGTCGATTGGGATTTCCGCGCATGACAGTGATTTCTCGAATATTAAGGTTAAATACTTTGAACACCATTCGGCGTAGCGGGAAAAAAACGCATTCGGTATTCCATCAGCTCCGGACGATTTTTTAGGGTCGGGGTTAAGCATAGGTGCTGACACCTTCCTCAGTAATTCTGGCATCACCAATCGGCAGAATGTGTTCATAGCTAGGGAACTGTAAGATGATAGCGTCGTCACGCGTAAAAACTGAGAAATATCGGTTGAGGGCTTCTGCGGTTTTGGCACTGTCGGTTAAGAAGGTATCACCGATACGGGGTTTGGGTGCAGCTTTATTTTTTGGCGATATGTGCTGCCAGAGCTTTCCTGGGGATGAGACCAGAAAAGTTTTTAGTGTTAATTTCTTATAGTATTCCATTGCTTTTTTATTTTATCAGCTAATAATGCACGCAAGCCAAGAAGCTGTTCGCTTGCGGGAACAGTTGGGCGTTGCTTCAGTTGTTTTCTTGCCTTTTTCAGCTTCCGTTCTATTCGTACTATTTCTTTTGTTACCCAGGGATTGCGCTTCCGCAGCACTTTTCGATTCACAGGTACAAAATCACGGATACAATTCAGAACCATGAACTTGAAGTAGCCCCATATATCATCAATAGAATGTTCGTTTGACTCACACATGGCATAAAATCCTGAAAAAGCGCCATCTAAGGCGTTCAATACAACAATATCCCCTGGCACGGGATAAGTCTGGGACAATTCTTTCTTGTTTTTCAATCTGTGGAGCAAAATTCACTTCCAACGTAAGGTGTACCATTTCGTGGTCTGATGTACCTTCGAAAATCTGAAATTGTGGTTTGCGGTGGACTACGGCAGTATATATTCGCAAGAAAAAGGTCCAGAACTGATAGTGTATTGTTTTGAATACGGGCAGGCTCTTTGACAAACTGTGAAAGGTTGTGAAGCACTACTATATCTACGAAAGGTTCAGAAGCACTTGAACCGCCGTGGTTGTTCAGTGGCTATGGTGTTAGGCTGCTGAGCACGAGGTCGCGGGATCGAATTCCGGCCACGGCGGCCGCATTTGGATTGGGGACGAAATGCGAAAACACCTGTGTACTTAGATTTAGGTACACGCTAAAGAACCCCAGGTGGTCGAAATTTCCCGAGTCCTCCACTACAGCGTGTCTCATAATCAGAAAGCGGTTTTGGCACGTAAAACCCCATAATTTAATTTTAAGAAGCACTTGAGAGGGGCTCAGGGAAATCGTTATTCCAGTTTACAGAAGGAACATTAACATCACCTGCAAGTAGCATACTCCAGCGCTTGCTCTCATAGGCGCACAAGAACTCATTAACATTTTCAAAGAAGGCGGTGTCACAATTTGGAGGCTGATAGAACTCTCCTCTGATTAGATTGCATTCGTCAAGAAAAATTTTCACAACAACACATTCAATTTCTGTAATATCAGGCAACCTAGCAACACTCAATGCTTCTTCGAAGATAATTGCAACGCCGCCGCCACGGGAATCCCTGTCATGTCTGTAGATTCCGTGACTGCGAGGTGCTATTTCAGAGTCGGAGATATCCCTATGCAACAAGGTTAATGCTATTATTAGAACATGGGGTTTGTGGGCATTACGGTACTCTCCAATTCGGCGATATTGTTTACTATGCTCCGAGCATTTATGTTTAGACACCAAATTTTTTTTTCTTTTTTAATACAGGAACGGGGTCATTGCAGTCCTTTAGGATTCTTTTTGACGGAAGATGGCAGGTATGCGTTTCATCTGAGCGCTATCCGATCGATATGTTTGATTGCCAACTTTTATCTTGTAGTACTGAAGCCTTACTTTGGCGCCTGCTTTCCTATCGTCAGCTGTGCTGGCCCAGAGGTGCTTCCTTATCTGCCGTGTCTCTGCTGAAAAATCTTCCGAAATTGAAATATTTTGCCCTTCGAGCTCGTGGCTGTTACTCAGCGTGGTTGTTTTTTCTCGGTAGTCTATAAACTTTAGAATGATAGGCCGGTGCTTCTTTGCCTGCTTACGGCCCATCCTGTGCAGTCTTTCAACGGAAGATACTCGAACAGCTAAGTGCTTTAAAAATAATTCTTTAATTAATGTAGTCAATAGCGAATCCGATGTTTCGTTCACATCTTCTTTGAAGCCGAAAACTAATAGGTTGTTTCGTCTGCTCCTATCTTCTAAATCGATTAGTTTCTTTTCTAGATCCTGCATTGTTCGTTGTATGTTCTCGAAGTGTGCTCCGATTCCGCATATTTGGGTGCTATGGTTTCTACGTTCTCAAGTTTAGAGTCAATGGTGTTTAATCGCTTCTGCTTACTTTTTGTCCATCAAGAATTTCCCTCAGCAACTGTTCAGTAGTAGGTCCAGAATTGGATTCAATATCCCCACTGAGCAGCAGCAACGAGGCCAAAATTCTTTAACGAACATGCATACAGTACTAACGCTGGAAGGGCACGCCTTTAGCTGAGCAGTATAATTTTAGCTGAGCTCTATACGCCTTTGTTATGTATACAAACAACATTTGAAGTGGCGACTACACAGCCACCACTTTCATACGTTTAACGCCAAGTACACTTTCACGATGATATACACCGCATATATTGGACCATAGAGTCGAATGTTCAGAATTGTTGACTGCTAAATTATCGAACCGAGTAACAATCAAAGCCACGACCATTCGATTCATACTCAAAATTTCGCGTATTAGCGTATAGTGAAAACCTTATACTTTGTTCTAAATGGCTTCGCATCGTAAGAGTACTAATCAACAATAAACGATCCTTTTACTCTCATCTTCTGTAGCAGTCGTTCATACTTGCTATATTGCATACGTCGGGGTACGTCAATCTGGACCCCAGTTCTGTACGTGCCAGAGTTGATTGGTATTTAAGAAATTTAAAGAAAACACTTAGCTAAACTGCCGACATGCTGTATTGGCACTATGAAAGCAATACCATGAACATCTTGTGGAACAGCAAGAAAAGAGACGAAGACTAGAAAAGGTTGCAGAAAAAAAATGTCCGTTGGCTGCAGCAACCTTCGTGCAGATGTGACAGCTTCGCTTAAGGAAGACTTGGCTCCTTTCAAATGTGATCTGCGCGCTAAAAGAAACGGAGATTGGAGCGAGGCTTCCGGCTGCAAGCCGGCCTAGAGCCTGACGAGGCTTGTCGGCATTCGAGCTTTGCGCAGAAGCGGCTGTCGCACCCCGTCAAGCGCTCAGCCTGAGCGCAGCCATTATGGTGCACTATGTCGAAGCTAAAGAAATAAATAAAAGCAACACGCTAATTGTGCAGCGCGGCTCTACGGATATCGCGTACAATGCGAGCGAACACACAGGCAGAAACAAAGCGAGCGGCGTTTGACGGCGTCTGCGCGAAGCCGGGCGCGTGCACGCGCGCAACGTGTGCGCCCGGCACTGACTTCGCACGGGTGCGCGGGGCGGGACATTGCTCCCTCTGAGGCCGTGGCGGCAGGGGAGAGTTATAACGAGAAAGATGAGTAGCCCTAAAATAATAATAAGTAATACTTGTAACTTTCTCGAACGCATGTTTTTCTTGAGCTTTATTGCCATCAACAGGGTTCCACACGAGCCTCTGCAGCTGCTGGCTGTCCCCAACGAAAGCGGTTGCTAAGGGAAGAAAACAATGCTCCGACGAATTATCATTTATTTTTATCTCTAGATTTTCAACTTATACCAAGTCAGGATTTCTACACGGGCCTCTAAGACATCCATTGAGTAAAGTACTAGGGTGCAACAACAATGGGAACGACATATTTGTCATCCCGATTGTTTGAAAATGTTTTCTTTTTTCTTAGCTCTTTAACAGATATGATGTTAGTGTCTTCTTGTGATATTAATTTCTTTCGTAGGTAAGGAAATTGCCCTGATTAGAGGCTCGTTGCCTGGATATTCGCAATGTTGTGCACCAAATTAGAACTGTTTACATAGCATGTGTACTGTAAACCCATGCCGAGAGACTATTGGCTACTCACCCACCGTGGTTGCTTAGTGGCCGTGGCGTAGCGCTGCTAAGCCCAAGGTCGCGGGACGAAATCCCGGCAACGGCGGCGGTGGCGGCCGAATTTCGATGGTGGCGAAATGCAGAAACGCCCGTGCGCACCGTGCTTTGGGTGCACGTTAAAAAATCCCAAGTGGTCAAAATTAATCCGGAGTCCCCCCACTACGGCGTGCCTGATAATCAGACCGTGGTTTCAGCACGTTTTAACCCAGAACTCAATTACTGGCTACTCATTTTTGCTTTCTTTTACGAAATTTACTTAACGCTGACCTCGATGCTCGACAAGCAAGCGGTGCAAACTATAGCGAAGAAGGCTCTAGCGTGTTCACCCAATTATAAAAGCCGATCCACGTTCATATTTTGCAGAAACGATGGTAGCGTTGTCCTATTGGCCATCACTACAGTGGAAAGCAGATGGACAGGCGGAGGCCTTAGGCTCGAGACAAATTTAAAAGTACGTTAACGCCCGCGTTTTGTACAAATTAGGTCACGATAAGAAACATTTTAAATAGAGACGCGCTTGGAGACAAAATGGCCAAAATCTGAATTTCCTGTCTGAAAGCAGAATTATTAAACAACGCGACTATTCTTGCGCACCTAACGAAGACCTGTGCGAAAATGAATGCGCGTCTGCAAACGCGTTTTGTTTACTACAAGTTCACGAACGTGCGCCGTCAGCGTTTTCCCGCGGCCCCTCTCTGCGCTTCCGAAAGAATGGTTGTGCGAGAGCGGACCTCATTAACGCTTATCTCGGCGTTCCTCCGGCCGACTTGTGGCCGGAGGGCTTGGCGGCGTTCAAGTTTTACAAGGCGCGTACGGTTTTAATAAGCATCGCGTTCTCTGAAAACCTTGTTGAGCAGAATGGAAGGCCGGGCCCCGCATGGGTTCGTGGATCCTTGAACACCTGCCTGTGTGGTCGAAGCCGGCGGGCGGCAGTTAGGCACCCTCCTTCTCGCCCCTGTCCTAGTTGAACAAATGGAGCAGTCTTCCTTGGGTTATTTCGTAAGAAGCTTCTCTGTATGCGCTGTCGCTTACTCGCACAAGTATTCTGAAAGGCGATTAGCTGCTACGGCACACACTAATCGTAGAGCGAAGCTCTTCAGTGGAATATGTGTCATGTGGAGCATCGGCAATACATGAGGCGATACGCTGGCCGCAGCTGCTGATAGCACTGCTGAAACAGGCGCTGTGCAAATTGGAGTTGGCGCAAGAAGTTTCCAGGTACACTAGCCAACAATCCATTCTTCTAAGATGATTATATTTCACCCTAGCAATCTGGTGCGCCAACCGGGCCATTATGGCGACAAGCGTTCGAGCCGGGGAAGCCTCCAGCAGAACTTTTGTGGCAATAAAAAATAATTGACTTGAATTCAAGCATGCTGGGTCGCGGAGGGAGGACCGGTATACGGGCGAAGCAAATAGTGATCTTGTACGAGTAATTAGGTTGAGCTGTCGCTTTCCTTCGTCACTGGTTATCTGGTGGCCACATATAAATCATTAAAAATTCGGTTGCTTTAAGCAGCCAAATGGAGCTTAAAAGCCTCCCAAATGTTTTGTTGCTTATGTTGCAAAAGAGTGCGAATAGCTTGAATAGCTTCAGTAGCTTGAACACTATTACTGATTACTGTTACTAATTAATATTACTAATTCGATATTCAAGACTGGTACGTACGTTTCCTAACGAGCTTAAGCGCGGTAAAGTCATTCCAATTTAAAAAAAAAGGTGACAGCACATTAATACATAACTACAGCCCTATCTATATTTTACCTGTTTTCGGCAAAGTTCTGGAGAAATTAGTCGCATTGCGTCTGATCAAATATCTCGCTAAATTTATTTTCTCTCTTCATGATAATTTGGTTTTCGTAATGGATACTCCAAAGATTTGGCACTCATACATCTAACTGACCAATAAAAAAATGATCGGCCATGGTCTATTTGCAGGTTCAATTTTCATTGATCTAACAAAGGCATTCGACTGCTTAAACCATATTATCGTTTTTGCTAAGCTTGAGGCTATCGCTGTTCGTGGTCCTGCGCTCCCACTATTAAAAAGTTTCTTATCATACAGAGTTCAGATAGTGTCTGTGTCTGATGTCTATTCCAAAGAAGAAACCACTAACATTGGCGTCCCTCAAGGATCCATCTTAGGACCACTACTGTTTTTGATTTATATCAATGACCCACCTAACTGTTTGTCGTCCAATAAGTGCATTCTGTACGCTGATGATACTACCATATTTTCCTCTGATAAAAACATGTCGCTTCTTATTAACAAGCTAACTACTGATCCAGAAAATGTTTTAAGTTGGTGTAATGCTAACCTATTATCTACTAATGCCATCAAGACTAAATTTGTTGTATTTTCCTCACATATACAACATTCGACATCCTTGCCTTCTTTAACGTTTGGCTCACACTCTATCTCTCCCAGTCCATGCTCATCTTTTCTTGGGATTTCTCTTGACTGCAGCTTGAAATGTAAAGATCACATTTCTCACATGAAAAAGAAAATAGCATACAGTATTCGCGTTCGAATTAAAACTCGTCCCTACTTTACACATAATACATTAATCTCGCTATACCCCTCATTCATTCACTCTCATATTAACTGCGGCATAATATGCTGGGGTAATACTTATAACACTCACTTGGCATCCCTCCAGGTAATCCAGAACCAATCCATAAGAATTATTACAAGCAGTTCTCGCTTTGCAAATGGAAAATCCCTACTACACCAAAACAACATCCTAACCATTTGAGAATTCACCAAATATAATCTAGAGATCTTATTCTACAGATATATGACTAAAGGACTACCATCAATCTGCTTCTCACCTTGTGACCTGACAGCTCATATTCACACTAGATTTGCACTCAATAATAATTTCCGTCTACCTAAAGTGCGAACTAACTACGGTAAACAGACCGGAATTTTCCTCGATATCGCTTTGGAATACTCTACCACCTATAATCAACAATGCAAAAAAATTATAGCGATTTAAAAGAGAACTAAAAGCGTTCATAATAAATACTTACTGATATTGTCCATTTTTTAAAATTTTATTCAGTTTTTTTATATTGTCTTCCTGTTAACAAGTGTTCTTATTACTCATATGCTATAAACATGTTTTTACTCTTCTCTTAGCTCTCATCTGTACTACTGTTGCTTTAAACATTGTATAACATCATAAGTGTCTTTAACAGGAGGTCTCGATAGTCTTTGACTATGGGACCTCCTTATGTATACTACGCAAATGTAATTTGTAATTTTACTAATAAATAAATAAATTATAAATTATAAACTTCTGCTAAGCATGCAGCGAGTAGCATTAGAGACATTTTGTCGCTTTGCTTGAGGCCCTGGTAGATCGGTGCAATACAGTTTTTACAATTTTTATTCATTTGGATACATACATACTCAATTATGCTGATGCGCCTAAGCACAATGCGCTTGTTTCGAAGGGCAGGCAGCTGGTGGAGTTATCGCATATAGAGTTGAAGTTTATTCGCCGAAAATAAAATAATATTATTAAATGTAACAAGAAAAAAAATACTTCGTGCAATGTCCGTAGCGCAAACAGAAATACATCAAAGCATACTGACAGAATTATATGAAACCAGAAAAAGACCCCAAATTTCATCATTTCAGGATAAAGGTATTTTCGTACTTTTCCCATTTAGTAACTGTGAAATCTTTATAAATATTTTCCAAGACATTGACGCATGCTTCCTGTGCTTTTTGGCTACGCAACACCTCCAATATTGCTTGTATATCTACTGAATCAATTTCCTTTTCGTAATGTACGAAAGCCATATATAGAGGTTGGTGACACTATTATATATATATATATATATATATATCAACGAGAAGAAAGGGGGTTAACCGAGGGGCCCAATTTTTATTAGTCATATCATAAGAAGCCAACAAACACCGACACCAAGGACAACATAGGGGAAATTACTTGTGCTTCATTTATTAAGCACAAGTAATTTCCCCTATGTTGTCCTTGGTGCCTGTGTTTGTTGGCTTCTTATGATATATATATATATATATATATATATATATATATATATATATATAATGAATGACAAGAAAGAAAACTGAGGGGCCCGTTTTTTATTATTAATATCTTAAGAACCCAACAAACAATGACACCATGCACAGCACAGGGGAAGATATTCTGCAGTTGCGTTCAAGAAGGGATGAGCCCGTGGAAATTAAATTGGATCAAAAAAACAGGAGGATCGCGCCACTCGGTTGCCTTTCTTCTCATCCATTACATAGCGAGGCTCTCGAATCCGGCAGCTTGATGCCTTCAGTTAGCACATGTGGAATTATTGACCAGCTACCTGCTCAGGATGTTCCACATCCTACGCCAAGTTTTGTCAGTGGTGGCGCTTGCTAACACTTCCAGGGTTAGTTCTAGTAGTACAACATGGGAAAACGGCGCCGCAGCAGCTGAGTTGGTGAGAACATCGCACGTGTAATGCGAAGACATGGGTTCGCATCCTACATGCGACCAGTTATGTTAAATGCGTAAGCATTTCTATGGTCACCCAACGAGAAAACCTTCCGTCTGTCCCTACTTCTCTTAAGAAGATCGTTTTCAAAAATAAGATAGAGCCTGCCAGTTGCGGAAGACGACGATCGCGCGGGCAGTGGCAAGAGCGCATCTATGTGACCACATGACGTGTACAGGCCAGAACTGTGGAGCAGCCGTGGCTTCGGATGGGAACGTCATCGGCGCACTTGGCGCCGCCGCCTGCAGTAGTTTGCTTGGCTCGTCAGTTCACGTTGCGCCGCCTTCCGCAACAGTTGGTGTCGCCGCAGAGTTGTCGCATTTACCGTAATGGCGCTAAGACGGTCGCAGCCGCTTAGTGAAGAAGAACGGAAACACAGAAATGCAGACTGTCAGCGTGAATACAGATTATGCCAGAAACAAATAACCGACGCTGCGTAGAGCGGAGAACTACAGCAACACGGACGCAACAAACAAGAGGGAGGACGCCGTGCCGGCGCCGACAGATACCGACGTTCCAGAGGAAGCTGCATACATTTCCTTCATTTCCTACATCTCCCTTGTCATTTCACCCCACGTACACATCCGCTGCGGTCTCTCTGTAACACTAGTGACCATTGCTTCGGCTCGCCTCTTCTACGTCGTCTCGCGCAGGTCTCACTTAACAGTTCGGCGTTGAAACCGCGCTTTTCCGTTTCACGATTATTTCACGGTCATTATCGCAATTATACCAAACACACCAGCGTACGACCACTCAACACCACGTCGTTACTACGAAACGCTTAAGCATCACTCAGATAACACCCTGCTTACAATTTTTTTCATCCACTTTCATTTCAACTTAGTTATCATTTCTTTAATTGAATGAAGAACTGCAAATCATTTTTCCCCTATGCTGTCTTCGATGTCATTGTTCAGCGAAGTGCTGGTCCCATCGCTTTGGCCATGAACAGCAGCAATAAGTAATATATGGGTGATAATTTTTTTAAGTTTTACGGAATTTTAAAAAATTGTCTGTGGCAGATAGCGCAATTATTCTCCTTGAGCTGGATTATACGGAGAGGCTGACATTACTTGCACGAGAAAACCAAACACATATTCAACCGGTTCTTGTTCCCCAGCGAGATAACGCAACCCACGCTGGGGGATCGCTCATGAATCGGGCGGTGAAGGAACTGTTAGCATTTTTTAAAAATAAATTAGGATGAGATGAAATAAAAATCTTGCAAATTGTATTTAAAGTGTCTACTATTATAGGTATGAATAATCAATTAATTAGATATTTTGTTATATTGTGAACATTATAAGTATTTAGAAGAATTTTAACAAGGAATTCGTTTTGTCTCACGCAGAAATAAAGCAGAGGGCTTCACAAAACGTTGCTGTGACTGTAACCAAGTATAGTAGCCTAAAATGAAAGAGTTACAGGAAGAGCCAAATTCAAGCCACGCTTTTGGAAGGGTTCTTCTGAAAATTTTTTCCGTTGAATAATGAAACGGCGGCATGTCAAAAAGAGGTGTTCCAGAGATTCACTCTCATTGCATAAAGGGCACAAGGGCTATATAGCAAGATCAGACCTGTGGAAGTAAAAGTTCAGTGGGGGGGACTAATTAATGAATATTGACGGATTAACTTCTTCATTATTTACTATACACAAATATTACAATTTAGGAATTGAAGCCGGTGAGTTTGCAAGGCGTATATAATAATAATGTTTATTTCCCATCAATACAAAAAATGATGATCCAGGGGCAGCAATATAAGCGACAATCGCTCGACGGTATTCCCACTCCCATAACAACAGGCAGCAGCCGTGGGGCATACTGTGCAGAAACAGTTGGCTGCAGATACGTGTTAATGTTTGTGCTGCAGTTGTACCAACCAAGGGAAAAAAGGAAAAAAAGAAAAAGAAGAAGAAAATATATTCATATATACGGCATACATGAACATCCATATATAACTTTTTATATAACCTTTTATATAGCTTTTTATATTTAACTTACGCCTATATACTTTACGCCACATATTTCAATCTATAAATTATAGCCGCTGAGTTCGCACGGCGAATCCACTTAGAAAGAATTCTCTAGACAGCACTAGTTCCGAGGTATTCATTTTCAATGTGCCCGACGAAATACACTTGCATTCCAGTTAGGTTTTCAGGAAACTGCTGTTTTATACATTGACGCACAAAAGTGACTGGAACACTAGAATATATGTTTCAGTTTCTTATGCAAATAATGCCCGTCTCTCTGAAGAATCTAGCTCAAGAAGTAGAATTATGTTATCCGACCGCAACTGGCAATACTTAGGAATTCCGTAGAACTTAGAAATTATTGACTTTCACGGCGTGAACGTGTTGGAATCGGCATAAACGTGTTGAGAAGCGCTTCCGTAAAATCCTTTAAGCGAGGAAACGCGTGCGTCCCTTTGACGCGTGCGTCACCGCATCTCGTTCGTTATCAGAAACGGAGTCCCTTGATGTTTCATAAGGCACTTTCTTTTGCCTCTCTCTGCGGTCTTGCATCCGACAGCTGGCCGTGTCGTCATTATTTCGCCGGATAGATCTGCGGGTGTATTGCGGCCGGTCCGTGAGCTGCTTCCCGGGGCTATACTTTGCACAGCTTCGTCCACAGAATGGCTACAGTACAAACCCGATTCAACTCGATACAACTTTTTTAGAGCGCAGCTCATAGACGCCCGTTCCTGCGGCGAGCGTCGGCATTGTCCCTCGGTGTCCTCGTAGCTGAGCGAAGAGGCACAGGGGAGGATGAACTAGCGAACGCGGAGCGCGGGTAAAAGACGGCGAAAGCAAAGAGAGCGCGAGGAGGAAAGTGGAGGGGGAGGGTATAACAAAAGCGTGAGAAGAAAAGCGCAGTGTGGCGATGATGGCTACGAGATGGCACCAGTGTAAAGCGCGTCGTCTGTATGGAAACAAAGCGCTGCATGAGCGGATGTCTGTCTGCGGCGGCTGCTGTGAATCGCGCCCACGCGTCACGATTACCGAGGCAGTAGCGCCACACTTTCGTCCGTTTGCAATTCGCCGTACGAGACAGATTGTCCGCGCCAGCCAATACATCACGAAATGAAAACCAGTAGAGAGCTGCGCTCAAATTTCGGATTAGGGAGTATGGTAATCGGCTGTGAACCTTTATTGCAAGGATTGGTGAAGCAAGATGCGTATAGGGCACTAACAAACACCGTCCTCTCGATCAACTCGAGGCACAAATTCGAGACGTCCTCACCAACGTTGTGCCAGGGCGCCTTTGCAACTTCGTAAGTGCAGTGCTTGAACAATTGCTTAATCTTGTCTACAACGCGGTGGCCGACAAAAATTTTCAGAATAGTAAAATAGTGCCAATGTCTGCTTTACAAAAGAAAGTTTATTTTATAGCAATCAGTTCGTAGCACCGCAATTTATTTAGGTGGCCTCTGCAGCCTGCAGTCTACGACAATATAAAGTCTAGATGATGATGATGATGATATGTGCTGTTTTATGGCGCAAGGGCCAGGTATGGCGAAAGAGCGCTATGACAAATGGTAATTTTGTCTATGAATTGCGGATGGTGTGGACAGTGAATTCCTTGTGGTAGATGTGACATGGCTGTAAAAGGGCCTAAAACCTGTCGCTGTAAATGGCGTAAAATATATTTATTTACTTATTTACTTATTTATTTATTTAGTACCCACAGCGCCCATTCAGGCGTTACAGTGTGGGGGGGGGGGGGGGTACAGATAAAGAACAAGCAGAAAAATTGCAGGTTAGCATAAATTTTTGTAAGTCAACAATACATTATTATAGGCCGACAAAAAAAAAGCACACAGCCAAGTTGCACGCAGCCATGTCGGACACACGCACGTTGCAGATGTCACACGTCACATTTGAAAAAAAAGAGTACATAAAGCACAATGATTACAGAGACTCATAATGAAAAAGCAAAACGAAAAAAATCGAATAATAAGTTGCAAAAAAAAGAAACAATGCGGTGATGAAGATACAGTGCGACAAGGTGAAAAAGAGGCACTAAACGTAAATGTCATTTGCAGCTGGGATTGATTATAGGTCATGATGGTTGCTAGACGTACACGGGATATTTATCAAGCCTTAGGGATCAAAAGATTCTATTGCTTTTAATGCGGAAAAGAACTTGTTAGGACAAGAAATTCCTACAACTGAGGAAGGAAGTCGGTTCCACTACTTGATGGTTCTTGTGAAAAACGAGCTGCTAAAGGCCGATGTATTACATTTGTATTCTCTTACCTTCTGTTCATGATCTTTGCCTGCTGATGTGTAGTGAGGCTGGTTTATGTATACGTCACGCGGAATTCGAGTATGAGAGTGATATGTGCTGCGTAAAAGCTTCAGTCGAAACGACGCTCTTCGGTGCTGGAGAGATTGCCAGTTTAGCATCGCCTTCGATTTAGTTGCCCTAAACTGCCTGTCATACATTGCTTTATCTAGTACATATCTTGCAGCCATGGACTGAACTTTTTCTAGTCTTTCTTTGTTGGTTACTGATGAAGGATCCCACACAGAGCATGCGTATTCGAGCGCAGATCTTACATACGGTTTATATAGTAACTCCCGGGTTTGTTGTGGGAACGCACGTGTATTTCGTCGTAAAAATCGCAAGCTCCGACAAGCTTTGTCTACGGTATAATCCACGTGCCGATTCCATGATAAAGAGGGGCAAAAGTAAACGCCTAGGTATTTATATTCACACACCATTTTTACTGGACAGCAGTTTATCGTATATTCAAATTTTCCAGGATTTCTTTTTCTGGAGAACCTCATACACACCATTTTCTCGAGATTCAGTTTCATTTCCCATCGCTCACACCACTCGTGTATGGCATATAAGTCGTTTTGAATTACTAAGCAGTCACTTTCACATGTAACTTTACGGTATAATATACAGTCATCTCCAAATAACCTAATATGGGACTGTACATTTTCATTAATGTCATTGATATAAAGTAGGAATACAGTCATCTGCAAATAACCTAATATGGGACTGTACCTTTTCATTAATGTCATTGATATAAAGTAGGAAGAGAAGGGGCCCCAGAACTGATCCCTGAGGTACCCCTGACGTAACATTAGTTATTGCAGATAGTTCGCCGTTTACGACTACATATTGTCGCCCCTCGCGTAAATATTCGGCGATCCACGCAATAACTTGGGGATCAATATTAAAACTGGTTAGTTTCTGCAGCAACAGGTAATGTGAAACGGTGTCAAACGCTTTTTGACAGTCAAGAAAAATACAGTCGCCCGATGATTTGTCGTCCAGGGCTGCCGCTAAGACATCTGTGAACTCTACTAGTTGTGTGACGCATGATAATCCTCGCCTAAATCCATGCTGATTTGAGTTAAATAAAGAATTACTATCTATAAGTTTGACTACTGCAGTATATAAAACATGCTCTAGAACTTTACTGCACACAGAAGTTAGTGAAATGGGACGGTAGTTATTAGACAGCTTTAGTATAGCGTACGCTATTCCATTGCGTACGCTAAAAAATAGCGGGTCGTCACTGCGCATGCGCTGAACGCTAAACGAAATAGCGGGTATAGCGGGCGTACGCAACGCAAACGAGTTAGCGTTAGCGTTTTTGCGGGGTTTGCGGAGCTTGCGGGAAACATGGCGGCGGTCCCGGCTGCCCACTTCGAATTGAATTTGGCGTTGCTTTTGTAAAATGCACTTCGTTCGTAGCAAATGACTGTGTAAATGGCTTTCGCTTAGTCTCAGGCCGCTTCGACGACAGAGTATTATGGATAACCTCGTGGTGTTTTCGAGATCGCTTCTCGTTTCGAACGAGTCGAAGCCTAACGAAAGAAACGTTCGAGATGTCAGCGCCACCTGTCGCTAAAGGCGCGAAATAGCCGCAACGACGGCATATGGCCTCTGAGATCCGAAGATATCGCCGGCCAACTAAAATTGTAGAAAACGTGCGTTGCTTAGCGTACGCTATATTATAGCGTATAGCGTACGCTGTAGTTGCGGACGCTAAACTAAAGCTGTCTATTAAGAAGGTTGCGCGGGCCAGTTTTATGTATAGGAGCAACCGACGCCATTTTCCAATCAACCGGAAGTGAACTGTGTTTCAAGGACATCTCAAAAATAATTTTCAAATACATTGACACTATATGAGAGCAAGGCTTCAACATAAAATTGGGTAAACAGTCAGGGCCCACAGCTTTTGCACAATTTAAATCACGAAGCAGTAATTCAATAAGGTACTATGATAATGAGAGTGACTAGTTAGTGATGTGGGCTATGAGAATTTCGTTTCGTTACAACATGATGCAATAAAACATAACAGTGACACTAGAGCTTGAAAAGAGCCCTTGAATAAAAGGGCTGTTAATGGTGTGCTAAGAAGTACCTGGCCAAATGACTTTCAGAGTGTCTGTTTCAGCTGAAAACTGTAAGACCAATTTCAGGTTAAAAATCGGTTCATTGCTATTAAAAAAATTCCGGATGAAGAGGTATATTTTCGCGATATGCAGAAAGGAAACGCTTTTTCCTCTCTGCTTCTTATGCAGGGCATTGAATGAGAACATGGAGGACTGCGAGATTATTGCCGCACTTAATATAAGACGGAGGATCATCCCCAGTTAATAGGTAAGAGTGAGTACCGTAAGTGTGTCTTATTCTTAATCGGCAAAGAAATACTTGTGCCGCGCTGTTTCCTCACTTATCCAGTTCTGTAGTTTTGGTTTTATCATGTGTAGCTTATTCAATGCTTGTGTATCTCACTCTCCTTGCCAATGACAGGCGTAGATAAGCATTTAAGTCTGTGGCAGGAATGGGGGTATTTCTATTTGTGTCACTAAAACTCACTGACGTAGCGTTTTCGTGAGCAGCTACGTTGCCTTTTATACCCTTTTATACCCTTTTGGCCAGGAACCCAGCATAGGACAATAATTTGGCTGCACATGTGCTGGATAGCCGAGAGTATAGCGTATGCTTCCGCTGTAAAGATACTGGTTTGTGTGTTCAGTGGCCCAGATGTTGAAAATGAGGGTCCGAGAGCTGCGTAAGCAACATCAGCAGGAGATTGACGAAATGTTTCTGAGGAAACCCGCAATTTTTCTTCAACTGCGAGGCTTTTATTTCGAGGAACCCGCATGGGTTTCCTTTGTAGCAATTGCTATGAACGTGTGGATGTCTAATTTTCCCTTCATTAACAAGCAGGAGACTTCGAAGCATCTGTGCACAATTCAGCACAGGAATACTTCTCCTTAAGCTCAAGAAAATGCGAGTGCATACGTGCTTCTATTGCTCGTTTCGATATTTCTAGGAAAGAGGTGCCACACTGAATAGTCTGCCACTCGCAAGGCGGTGGAAGCCGAGTAGGAGCCATTAGGACATTCTCTAAAAGAGGGACGCCTGCATGTTTCTTCTGACAATGCTTCCAATCGGAGGGACAGAGGAGGCCTGGTGGCCGGGCGGTTACGGAACAGCCTGGCCGTGGTCAAGTCGCGATTAATGGATGATCTACATCTGATTACACCTTCAAGGCATAGGAGAAGCTCGAATATGTCCACTGGAGTGTAGAGACCATTCGTTACGTTCAACGTACAGGCTTTGTACAGGACTTGCCCGAAAGGCGCCTGTAGCAAGGCGGGTACCCGAATGGTGGATAGGATCTAACATCTTCAAAGCACTAGGCGCAACATAATTGTATACTATGGCTCCGTAGGCAAGGCGTGACCGTATAAGGCTTTTGTATAGGCTAAGGAGGCGTCTCCTGTCGTCTCCCCATGATGTGCGAGACAGGAGCTTCAACAGGTTCGTAGTCTTGAGGCATCTCACTTTAAGATACTTCAGATGAGAGATGAAGGTTAGTTTATTGCCTAAGATAATACCTAAGAATTTGTGTTCGGAGCTCACAGATAATCGTTGTCCATGAAGGTTTATAACGGGGTCTGGTAGCACACCTCTCTTGCTGAAGAAAAGGACGCACATACTTTTTGGGGCGTTTAGTTTGAAAATATTCTCATACGCCCACTTAGGCAGCTTATTTAAACCTCTTGTACTTGTCGCTTGCATATATTTAGATTACATGATTTGTAACTTATCTGAATGTCAGCCACATATACGGAATAAAACATAGTACGTGGTATGACAGTCTGGATCGAGTTCATTTTGACAATAAAAGGAGAGCAGCTCAGCGCACCACTTTGCGGAACACCAGCCTCCTGTGCAAAAGGACTAGACAGAACGTTACCAACTCTAACACGGAACGTGCGATAGGCGAGGTAACTCTGAATCACGTTTAGTAAGTTGCCTTGAACTCCCATTCCAGCCAGGTCACGGAGAATTCCAAAGCGCCGTGTTGTGTCGTATGCCATCTCCATGTCTAAAAATACTGACAAAAACTGTTTGTGCACAAAGGCATCATGGATATTTGTCTCGATACGGACAAGGTGATCTGTTGATCCGTGAAACCGCACTATAAGGGATCGAGTATTTTGTTGCTTTCAAGAACATCTATGACGCGCCGGTTAATCATTTTCTCAAAGAGGTTGCATATGCAACTTGTCAGAGCTACAGGCCTATTAATACTGGCGGAGGAGGGGTCCTTTCCCTCCTTGAGAATAGGAAATGCAATTGTTTCCTTCCAGGCGGTCGGGATCTCGCCGGCATAGAACATGCAGTTAAAGAGCGACAGTAGTGTTCTGTGGGTTTCATGGTGCAAGTGTTTGATAATTTCATATAGTATCTTGTCACTTCCTGCAGCGGACTTGTTACAACAATTCAGTGAAGCCTCGAACTCCGGCATGCTGAATGGGCGATTGTACGCTTCTTTGACTGTGCCTTTCCGACCCAGGGGCTGTCGCTCCTCTTGACACTGGTATCTTAGAAATGTATGTGTGTAATGGGAAGTACTGGAGATGTGCTCGAAATGTGCTCATAGACAATCAGCCTGGCCCTCAGGAGTGTCTCCTTGTGTGTTTACTAGTGGTAGAGGATGACTTTCTTGGCCCTTTATTTTGTTTACCCTGTTTTAGTCTTTTTTTGTCTGTATAAGAATTAATGCGGGAGATGTATTTTTGCCAGCTTTCTCTTTTGGCACGGCGGCGCGTTCTTCTACCTTCCGACTTTATTTTCGCAAAGGAGATGAGGTTTTCTGCGGTCGGAGAGTCACGGAGGTGATTCCAAGCCTTATTTTGTCGCTTTCGCGCTTCCCTGCATTCATCGTTCCACCAGGGAACACGTCGTTTAGAAGGATCGAGATCCATTTGTTTGTGGGATACATATCGACCCTGCATCGACAATAAATGCTGTTAAATATGCAACTGCGTCGTCATTAGTAGCCATACGAATGTCATCCCAAGTAAAACATGTCAGCTCTCTGTATCGCTGCCAGTCCGCTAAGTCGACTTTCCATAGGTGCACAAGTGGGGAGCATTCATGCCGTTTGGTCAATTTTAATATAATCGAAAAATCATCACTTCCGTATAGATTTTTAACAACCTTCCATTCCAAGCATGCAACGACTGTACTTGATGTAATGCTTAAGTCTATGTACGAAAACATATTGTCTGCGACGCTGTAAAAAGTCAGTTCTTTCTTACTTAACAAACACGCATCTGTACACGACAAGACACTTTCTATCAGGCGCCCTCTGGCATCACATCGAGAGTCGCCCCACAAGGTATTGTGTGCATTTAGGTCTCCAACGACAATGTAGGGCTCCGGCGGTTGTGCGATAAAGCTTTCACATTCTATTTTGGAAAGTTGATAGCTGGGCGGGATGTATAAAAAAGTAAGTCAGAAGCTTACCTAAAAGCACTACTCTGACTGCAACTGCTTCAAGGGGAGTTTGCAGCTGTAAATGCTGCACAAAGCTACGCCGTTCTTTCGGCGTCTGAGACACCGGAGTAGAGTTTCTTACATCCACCGCCTCTTCAGAGGCCCTGGATGACGCTCGCGCGGCGGGCACGCTCGGGGGTTTTTAGGGCCTGTATGCAGGAGCAGTTGCCCTGGGACCGGCAGGCCCGGAGGTCTGCTGCCCCTTCGTGGCATGGGGCGGAAACAGCAGTGGCTGCTACTGCCAGGGTTTCACACTCAGTGTAACTCGGGCGGCCACCGGAGGATGTGGCGCTGCCCCCCAGCACGTCACATAACTGTAGGACGAATTCGATTGATTGTGAACAGAAAAACGCTTGCGCACTTCTGGGAAAGAAATGTTTAGTTTGACCTTGAGTTCGGTATTTTCCTTTTTTTTCTTCCATGACGGGCACAATCGCGAATAGGCGGTGTGGTCTCCGTCACAGTTAGCACAGTGGGTTGCAGAAGAGCCGTTGTCTGAGGTGTGGTCTTTAGATGCACACCTTGCACAAGTAGCACGCCCTGTGCAGCGCTGAGACCCATGCCCAGGACGCTGACACTTGAAGCATCGGCGTGGATTGGGAATGTACGGCCGTACGCGTAGTTTACAATATGCAGTCTCTATTGAATCACGCCGTTCACTTGTTCCAAACGTAACTATTACATGCTTTCTTGGAATTTCCTTGTCATCGTGCCTTAACTTAATTCGTTGCACCTTTACCATGTTTTGGTCTTGCCATCCATCGAACAGCTCGCTTTCACTGAGTGCAAGGAATTCGTCATCAGAAATGACACCACGCAGTGTTCATTGACCCGTGGGGGCCCACAGAGACAGGAATATCCCCAAACGCAAAAAGTTTTGTCAGTTTGCTTTATTGAAGCTTGTCACGCCATTCCAGAGGGAGGTCACCGCTTCCAATCTTAGGTACTTTGTAACCAGAGCCCATTGCTTCTGTCAGACATTTTGTGACAGTAAATGGAGATATTGTACGTACTGTCTTGGTGTCATGTTCACTATGTATTACATGGTACTTGGGAAATATTTCCTTTGGTTTCATGAGAAAGTTCGGAAGGTTTCATCGGTGCGCCCCCTCTTCAGGGCGCAATCAGGGAGTGGGGGGAAACTAGAAGCCATATATAGCATTACTGTATTCAGTAGGAATGCCCGCTGCCCACCTCGGAGCCCAACCTGAGGACATCACAGGATTAGAAAAATTCTATTCTGCGTACACCAGCGGTAAGTTCCCACTATAACCTTATATATATATATATATATATATATATATATATATATATATATATATATATATATATATATATATATATATATATATATATATATATATATATATATATATATATATATATATATAGTTATAGATATATATAGTGAGCATTATATTACCACTTCATCTGTGTATATTCATCATCATGGCCAGCGTCATCGTCTTCAGCGCGTCCGGCGCAATAAACCGTTGAGGCTTAACAGCTGTCTCGCAAGTGGTGGAGGCTGCTTTCGTTCTCTTTGTCCTCTACGCCTTCGAGTTTCCCTGGAGCTTCGCTCAGGCCGCCGATTTCTCTACCTTTCCGCCAGGATGCCCCAGGAAGATCCCCCAAGAGCCTCCGGCGTGACCGTCTCTACCCCACCGGCCGTTCCTTCAGGGACAGTCAGCACGCGGCAGCGCGATCCCACCATGTTCGCTGGCCTTCATAGTGACGCGTTGATGACTGGTTAGACAATTATGACCGCGTGAGTGAGTCTACCTGGTGGTATGACATGCACAAACTTCGCAACATCGCATTCTACCTCACTGACGTTGTAAGGACTTGGTTTCTCAACCACGAGAGCACCTTGCCTGATTGGGCGGCATTCAAACACCAGATTCGCCAGATTTTTGGCGCTCCCAACGTCCGCTCTGAGGTCGCCAAGAACAAGCTTGACGGACGCACGCAACTTTCCGGGGCAACATACACCTCTTATATCGAGGACGTACTCGCCCTTTGTCGCCGTGTTGACGCCACCATGACGGAATCTGATCGTGTTCGTCATATCCTAAAGGGCATTGCCCACGTTGCGTTCAACGCACTGGCGATCAAAAATCCAAATACTGTTAATGATGTGATCGCGACTTGTCACCACCTGGACGCACTGCAGGCCATCCGTTTACAACCTGTCGTCGATGACGTGCCTCGTTCGTCGGATACCGACCTGCGTATGCTGATTCGGACTCTCATACGCGAAGAGCTCCAAGCGTGTGGCCTGCTCTGTCCTCCCGTTCTCCAGCGACAGCCTTCGGTTCCTGGCCTGCGCGAGATCATCAAAGAGGAGCTGTCCTCCATGACCTGTGCTGCGAGCTGTGGCCCTCCTTGCCCATCCACCTCGTATGCTCAGGTTGCGGCTAAGCAGCCAACATTCGTTCCGCCAGCGGCTCCTGCTCCTACTACTATCCCCAACCATCTGGCGACTCTACTACCCCATCCGCCTGCCACAGGATTTTACAGTACCCGGCCTACGCCCCGCCCCATTTGTTATTATTGTGGTATTCGCGGTCACATATCACGTTTTTGACGAAGGCGACAACAGAACGAACGCCGTGGCTACGACATTTATGAGAGAGACCCGTTGCTTCCTACGAGTCCTTACCAGCGCCGGCTCTCCCCACGCTCCCCTTCTCCACCTTCCGAAGCGCCTCGCAACTACCGCCCAGGGCGCCGCCATTTGCGCTCCCCTCTCCGACGCTCGACATCAGCCCTGCAACGGGCCACCTGCACTCCTGACTACCGATCGGAAAACTAGATGGTGCAGTTTTTGAAGGGAAAGCTGCATCGCTCGCACAGACTACAATTCCTCCAGCGTGCCCGGCCAATACTTTATTCGTGTGTGTAGAAGGTGTACCAGTCCTAGCATTGCTTGATACGGGAGCAGCTATTTCTATTATTCACGCTGGCTTGTGCGCTCGTCTACGCAAATTTACTACACCTTACTGTGGAGCTCTTCTTCGTGGTGCAAATAATGTTGTGATTCGGCCATCGGCGCAATGCACCGTTGGAGTTTCGATCTACGGAATACGCCACCATATCCAGTTCGCAGTGTTGACTTCCTGTGCTCACATGCTTATACTAGGGTGGGACTTTCTCATTTTGGCGTCGGCTTTCATCTCGTGCCGTGAACGCCTCGTTAACTTGACAGAGACCGACAATTCCGACGACGTGCACGAACCGCGCCTTCGCTTACCAACTGCTGACGATTGTACGGTGCCCCCTGGCCGCGAACAACTTCTTGCAATTAACTCTGACATCACCGATGGTGACGTTTTAGTTGTACCATCAGCCCGTTGCTTATCCAAAGGGATTGCTCTGGCGCCCTGCCTTGTTCGCTTCAACAACGGCAGGGCCACTTTGGCTGTACTCAACACAACCAATGAGCCAGTCCTGCTTTCTAAAGGTGCCGTTCTCATATGCGTCTTGGACATTCATCCTGTCTCTGTGCTTACCTCAACTACTGCTGTTTCACAACCACCTACAGCTATGGATCCGGTCCCTGATCTCGCTAGTACCATCAGCTCCGATATAACGCCACAGCAGACGGGGGAGTTGCTGGCGTTGTTATCCAAGCATAAAGACTCCTTCGACGTCCACTCTCCTCTTCTGGGACAGACTTTTGCGACGGCTCATCGCATACACACAGATGGAACTTCCATCGTGCGCCGGCGGCCATACCGCGTTTCTTCCGCTGAATGACAGATCATCGATACCCACGTTGCCAACATTCCGAAACGTAGCATAATCCGCCCGTCTTCAAGCCCTTGGTCGTCACCTGTAGTTTTGGTGCTTAAGAAAGACGGCTCAGTGCGATTTTGCGTAGACTACCGTGCCTTGAACAAAATAACCTGCAAAGAAGTATATCCGCTGCCCCGAATCGATGATGCGTTAGATTCATTACAAGGCGCGGAGTATTTCTCCAGCCTTGATCTACGCTCCGGATACTGGCAGATACCCATGCACGAAGCAGACAAGGAGCAAACCGTCTTTTCCACACCCGATGGACTTTACGAATTTAACGTAATGCCTTTCGCCCTGTGTAATGCTCCCGCCACATTTGAGCGGATGATTGACACCGTACTACGGGGCCTAAAGTGGAAGACTTGCTTATGCTATCTTGAGGACATCATCACATTTTCTTCGACCTTCCATCAGCACTTGCAGCGCCTCGACGAAGTCCTGACATGCCTCTCAGCTGCGGGCCTTCAGCTGAATACAAAAAAGTGCCACTTCGGCAGCAAAACCATTAAACTGCTCGGACACCTTGTCAGCAAGGAGGGCCTTCGACCCGACCCCGACAAGATTACCGCTGTCCTCCGCTTCCCCAGGCCTCAACGCGCCAAAGACTTGCGTAGCTTCCTTGGCCTAACTTCGTATTTCCGGCGCTTCACACGTAACTTTACCACCATTGCGGCACGGCTCTATCAACTGGAAAGAAACAACAGGATGCCGATGCTCTCTCTCGTTTTCCCCTACCACCGTCTTCAAACGCTGCATGCTTACCACCTTTCGTGAGCATACCGCAGGGCGCGTCGCCTGCATTCCCTTCGCTCGCAGCTCTCGACCGGCGCCCATCCAGCCATTCTCATACGTTGGCCTCTAGTCAACGTAATGACTCCTACTGCCACTCCGTTATGGAACGTATTCGCGGATCATCTCGCCCACGTTACGCTCGGCTCCGTCGGCAGTTGAAGAACTTCAAGATCGAAAATTCGATATTATACTGGTACGTGTTATATTATAGTTTTGTATTATACCGGTACGGTATTATACCGGTACGTACCCGAAGGACACCGTAGGGTTCCTGTCGTTCCCCGATCACTTTGGGCCCAGATATTGGAGACCTTTCAGGACGACCCCACTGCCGGTCACTTTGGTTCCATAAAACCTACGAGCGAATTCGCAGCCGCTTCTCTTGGCCTGGACTTGCAACCAGCGTAGCGAAATACGTGGCTTCCTGTTCGCTCTGCCAACACCGCAAATGACTGACCTCACCTCCGGCTGGACAGCTCCAACATGTCCCGTGTCCTGAAGGTCCTTTCGCAGTCGTTGGTATCGACCTCTATGGACCACTACCCTTAACCACTGGCTGTAAACAATGGATCGTCACAGCTGTAGACCACTTGACACGGTACGCTGAAGCAGCTGCACTATCTTCGGGATCCGCAGAGGAGGTTGCAACCTTTTTCTTGGAAGCCATGGATCTTTTTACGGCACGGAGCCCCACGTGTCCTTTTGAGTGACCGCGGCAGGACCTTTCTCTCTAAACTTCTCGACGATGTTCTCCATGCGTGCAATACCATCCATAAAACGACTTCCAGCTACCACCCTCAAACTAATGGTCTCACAGAGCGCTTTCATCGCACGCTGTCAGACATGATATCTATCTACATCAACCCTGACCACACCAATTGGGATGCCATTTTACCATTCGTCACTTTCGCATACAACACGGCTGTCCAAGCGCACTACGGGATACTCGCCTTTTTTCCTCGTGTATGTTCGCCAAGCGCTCACTATCCTCGACGCTTCTTTCTTAGGTGTCTCCGTGCCTTCGTCCACATCGGTGTGTGAGCAGTTCGTTTCGCGCATTGCCCGGCGTCGCCAACGTGCCCGCCTCAACACCGACGCCGGTCAAAAAGACCGCAAAATTCACTACGATGCATCTCGACGTGTCGTTTCCTTCCACCCTGAAGACGAAGTGTTACTGTGGACCCCAGTTCGCGCTTCTGGATTGTGCGAGAAATTTCGGTACCGTTTTATCGGGCCCTACATTGTTCAGGAACAGACTTCGCCACTTAACTATCGTGTCACTCCAGTTGTTCCTCCTTTGGACGGCCGCTGCCGTGCCACGGAGATTGTGCATGTTCCTCATTTAAAGCCTTTCATACGGCGTTTACCCCCATAACCAGCGGCCAGGATGGCCGCTTCCACGCGCGAGGGAAATTGTGTGAGCATTATATGACCACTTCATCTTCTTCATCTGTATATATTCATCATCATGGCCAGCGTCATCGTCTTCAGCGTGTGTCCGACGCAAGAAACCGTTGAGGCTTAACAGCTGTCTCGCAATATATTATATATATATATATATATATATACATACCCAAGACTGGGCATATTACACAAGGTTAATCCTTGCAGCCCAAATTATAGGAAGTTGAAATAAATGAATAAAAAACAGGAAAGATGGAAACGTGGGAGAGAAAGACGAAGATTGGAGAGAAGGACAGGAAAAGGCGACTGCCGATTTCCTCCAGGTGGATCAGTCTGGAGGTGCCGTCGATGTGAAGCAGAAGCCGAAGAGGTGTGTTGCATTCGCAGGGGGGCCTTAAAGGTCCGAACACCCAGCATCGGCTCAACCCCTAGGATCCCCCTTTCCCCTAGACACGGCTACGCCAGGGAGGGTCCGACCCTCGTGTGCTCGGGTACGTGTCGTCGCAACACACCAAACACCTGCCGACGCAGACTCCCCTGAGTGGATTATAAAGCCCGGAAAAAACGTACGTCATTTTACAATATGACGCAACTAAGTCGTTAGTTTCATTGCAATAAAAAATGAGCTAACAAAATCAAAAGCTTTCAATTAAGTCAATTACAGAAAAAACAAGGCGAGAACAAAACAACTAGAGCTTTAGAGCCACCTCCATTTTTTTTAATCACGATGTGCACACAATTAGTTCTTTAATCCAATTCCGGTTCCACCAACGCAGCCAGAAAGAAAAGATAAACCCGACGCGGTCCACCTGCAAAAAGTTTCTATCTCGTTTTCGGCTCGCACTTGAGCACGTTTTGTTTGTTCGTTAATTCTACTTTCCTTCGCTTATACTTCGAACATCGCCTCATCTTCTTGATATTTATTCTACCATGCACTTCTCTATTGGCAGTGCAGAATATTGAGCAACTCCTTCCGTGCGAGACAACAGCCCGTCGAGCTTAATCTGTCGCGCAATCACGGGAAGCGTGCGCTCGAGCAACACTGTTTTGCGGAGCTCTAAACTCAATCAATTGCGTCTTCTATCGTTTCCCGATTTCAATTTGAGGGTTATTATTTTCAGCCGCTCGCCACGAGCGGTAGTCGCCATTTCCCCACGTTTCGCGGTTGAAAAAAAAAAACGAAAAGGAAACTAATTTGTTTTATTATATATTTCGGTTCAGTTCGATTCCCGGGGCTTCTTAGTATTCTAGGTGAGTTTTCGGGACCCCAACCTAACGCGGAGAAGCAAAGATGACTGCGGGGTCTCTGTTTCTTTATGGGGTCACGGTTACTTTTATTTCTTTGTTCGTGATTTCCTTTTTTTTCTTGTTCTCATGAGACCGGTTTGACAGCTCGCAAGGCTGTGGCAGTTTTCTTTTGGTCTTGAAAAACAAGGAAAGCAAAAGTTCATCATTCATTGCGAATAGCGGCAACGTAAGCACCTGGTGCTTTTGGTTTATGTCATGACTGCTGGGTTTTCTCTAGATTAACATTGCTGTGTTTTCTTTCTCTATGTTCCTGATGCATATGTCGACGTCCCACACTCTTTGCAGTCTGGCTCGTGGTTCACAAGCTTAGCCTCCCCTTCTGCCAGTTTCACTCTGCTTTTTTCTATACATGCCATTTTTTTTTCTCACGCTTTATGCCCCACATCATGCGCTTTCTCGTGATGCAATATTCATAAGCCCCTGCAGGGGGACCGCCGGAACAAAAGAAGCTCCCGATGGCAAGAAAGGAAGTAGAAAGAGGGGAAAGCAGCTTGATAGGCGGTTTGTGAGAACAGTACGAACAAAGGCCGCGACGGGGAAGGAGGCGTGGTCACAGTAAAAGAGGGAACAGCGGAGTACACGCACTTCACGCGCCTGCCAGATCGCCATACTACGTGTAGAACGGGCTGGGAAGCAAGAAACTGAAAGGCACCCCAACCTTTCTAAGAGCACTCACCGCTCAGACAGAAGTTAGCCATAAATAAAGAGCGTTTCAAAGCAGAAAGACGACAAGAAAGATTTGGGGAAGGTGCGTGTGACGCAGTCGAGGGCAGCCGAACACAAGTTCGCTTCCAACCGGTTTTCGAGCGCGCACGATCCCAGCTCACGTGTTAGCGACCACTTCCAATCCAGAATTCATGGTGATCCCCGACGGCTTGCATGCGACGCGTGGTCGCCAGAAATCTCCCGGGAAGAGGAGACGGGGGAAGCAGGATATCAGAAGCACGCTGGCAATATTTCGGACCGTTCGCATTCCAATAAATAGCGCACAACACACAGCAATGGTACGGGCGAACGTGCATGCTTCACACTGAGTGCCTTTTCTTTTTTCGCTTTCCGGCACTCTGAGATCTGTCGTGTGGACGCTGTGCATAGAATTTGTCATCAGGTAAGCCTGCTCGCGCAGCGTCATCGTGGGTGGAAACCACACACTAGACCGGTGGATCTTGCTACAGTGGGCACAGGCAAAACAAGACGGAATTTCATTTCCTTTTATTCATTATACCTCAAAGGCCCCAGAGATGCAGTATTACATGGGCTGGGCTGGGCTGAAGGATGGGCTGAGTTTAACAAAGCCTCGAAGCAGCCTTGAAGTAGTGTGGGTCAAAGCGGTGCGTGACGTTGGCAGAGACAGTTCCAGCCCCTTGCTGTTTTCACAAAAACATTGGGCGTAGGTGGGAGGTAGTCTACGCCGGGGGAGTATACACCGTTTTCTCTGCCGTTATTGCGGCTGGGCTGGAGTCGAGCTGGTAACGTAGCAGAAATTCCAAGTGGAGCATGACACAATTTGGGGGATAGGCACAGTCTGGAAAGATTACCTCGTGAATGTAGATTAGTAAGACAGGCATGGGTTTTTAATTCAGAAACGCTTGCATTATAAGAATATTCAGAGTAAATAAATCGGGCTTCACGGTTTTGAAATAAGTATATCTAACTTAACAGTGAAATGCAACATTTTATTTTCTATTTAATTTAACTGCCCTCCTTTTTGTTACCTAGATAATGATAACAGCTATTTTAGGCAATGCACAAGCGTTTTTATGTTTCAGAGAGGGCTAGATTATGATTGTCAGTCTTAGTTCCATGTGAATTGAATGTGTTAGGAGAAGGGTGCTGACAGGTAATCATGAAACGAATAGATCTGCGAATAAATTTTATCCGGCAGTATAAGCACGTTTTTCTTGGCATCTGTCGTAAAGCTGGATGAACAAAATTAGCTCCGCGGTCACGCATGACGTGGCTCAGTATTTCCTAATCGAACAAGAGGGCTCAGGAGACTAAGCTGACAGCGGCACGATTTGAAGCAGCTCGGACAAGTCACGCTTTTATGAGGATTGATTCAGCAATTCGGCTTGTCACCTGCATCCAACTTAAGAGGAAGCTTTAGCTCGGGCCCAGCTCCGACGCGGCCTATTCAAATACGTGTAAAACGCAAAAACATTTTTCTGAGATCACTTCTGGACCGACTTAATAAAATTTGTTGCATTTGAGAGAGAAAGTTAAATTCTAGTGACTAGGTGTTCGCATTTTGTTAAAAAGATATTCATATATTCGACAGTTTCAAAAAAAATAGAAGCACGAATTTTACAAATTCGTAGCTCTGCATCAAAAACAGATATTGCGGTTCTGTAAACGGCATCCATTAGATCACTCAAAGTGAACAAATTCCATATCTCATGTTACATCGTGAATTTGTTACGTGGGTTACAAAGGTTCTGTAAAAGCTGTATTTTCATACCACTAATTTTTTTTATATTCATGTGTAAGATATCATTTTTGTCCGCTTTAGATTTACTATTAGACGCAAGTCACAGAATTCTATAATCATTTTCGTTGTTGAGTTACAGAGTTGTAAACTTGTAGTTTCGTATATTGAACATTTTCGATTTTTGCCAATTTTTAATAGAACATTCACAACCTAACTCAAAAATTCGAAACCATCAGTCACTAATGAAGTCGAGGTTTTGACGGAAGCCCGTCTGGTCGGGAGGCATCATGAAGAAGGGTAAAAAGAAGGACACCGACCACTGAATGAATACAAGAAAAGACGTTTCGGCTCCCCTGACGGGAGCCTTGTTCACAGTGAAATCAAGTACGTGCGATACAATGTTTATATGGCTTTAAAATATGATGTAAGCAGCGCGTGTAGATGGGGGGGAGGGTTCCGTCATTTCGGTTGAGGGTGCTATCTGTGATTTGGATTAGGAGGAATTCCAAGTGGTGTCTTGATGTCAAATTTCTCTCTTTTTCTAATATCTTGGCGTTATCCCAATCAATCCTGTGGCCCAAGTCAACTGCATGCTCTGCCAAGGCGTTTGAGGCGACTTTTTTCTTTTTGACATCGTTGATATGCTGCTTCAACCGCTGTTCGAAATTTCCTGTCTCGCCGATATATACGCAGTCGCAGTCTTCACATGGAATCCCGTAGACGATGCCAGGAAACTTAGTCTTTGGAAGCTTGTCTTTCACGTTTACCAGCCGGTGGCGTAATTTTTGGGACGGTACGTGAGCTACCTGAACGTCATAGCCGCGTAGAACGCGGGCTAAGCCCTCGCTCACACCGGGCACATACGATATGGGGGCGCGTTTTCTTGGGAGCACACAGTCAGGCCTTGGGGGCTGACACAGATGGCGTTCCACCGAGTTCACAAACGACCTCGGGTAGCCACATGCGGAGAGATTACGGTGAACCTCTTGTCACGCCACCGGCTGGTAAACGTGAAAGACAAGCTTCCAAAGACTAAGTTTCCTGGCATCGTCTACGGGATTCCATGTGAAGACTGCGACTGCGTATATATCGGCGAGACAGGAAATTTCGAACAGCGGTTGAAGCAGCATATCAACGATGTCAAAAAGAAAAAGTCGCCTCAAACGCCTTGGCAGAGCATGCAGATGACTTGGGCCACAGGATTGATTAGGATAACGCCAAGATATTAGAAAAAGAGAGAAATTTGACATCAAGACACCACTTGGAATCCCTCCTAATCGAAATCACAGATAGCACCCTCAACCGGAATGACGGAACCCTCCCCCCATCTACACGCGCTGCTTACATCATATTTTACAGCCATATAAACATTGTATCGCACGTACTTGATTTCATTGTGGACAAGGCTCCCGTCAGGGGAGCCGAAACATCTTTTCTTGTATTCATTCAGTGGTCGGTGTCCTTCTTTTTACCCTTCTTCATGATGCCTCCCGACCAGACGGGCTTCCGTCAAAACCTCGACTTCATTAACCTTCGCCGGGCGTACGGCCAGCCAGTCATCACCGAGATTCGCCAGTACATTACAGTGACAAGCAGAGCTTCTGCATTCAAAAATCATCTTAACTTCAACCTGACCTGCAAGTCGCGAGGACTTATTCCACGCTCGCTACATCTCAACAGGCCTGTACGTTCAAGTTTTGGTTTCAGCGTGGTTGCCAAGGCGGAAAAACTTCTTTTACAAGCCAGGATCTTGGAATGCAGACAGTCCGTGAGGAACCTACAAAATGAAGCTTTCTTCGCGCGCCGTCGCCTTGAGCACCGGGTCCCAGACGAGTTCGCAAGCATTCAACTACACGCAAATTTCAAGGCCAGGCTACAAACCCGTCGTACGCAGGAGACTCACGAAAGAAAACTTGCTAGACTGTCGCCACCCGCTGATGTTTTGCACAGAAACGTTGCCGCGTCCGCCGTGCACAATCTCTCGTCGCACAAGCCCAATTCGGCAGAACTCGCAGTCCTGAGCCTGGGCTTGAACTTCAACCTTGGACCGCAGAAGGATGCAAAAAGGTTGGTCTGTGCGGTAGAAAATGCTATCAGCCAAATTGAACCTTCAAAGAGGGAGGAGGCACGAACCCGCACCATAGGCATTCTCTCGCGGCTTCGCGCACACCCTTTCGTCTCCCCGCTTTCAGCGGCAGAAAACAAGGCGATCAAGGACCTTCGCTCAAACCAAAATCTCGTCATCCTCCCGGCTGACAAGGGCAACGCCACGGTGCTACTCAACAGGACTGACTACCGTGACAAGATGTTGTCACTTCTTGCGGACGAGGCAACGTACAGTCGTCTGAAGAAGGATCCCACGCTGAAGATACAGAGGGAGCTACAGAAGCTTCTTACGGATGTGTTCCGGTTTGTAGATCCAAGGCACAAAGGATTATACTTCTCCCTTCTGTGCACAAACGGTTCGGCGCCGGCGCTCTACGGTTTGCCAAAAATACATAAACCTAACGTCCCGATGCGACCAATTGTTGATTTTACTCGCTCTCCGCTTCATAAACTGTCCAAATACTTTCATAAGGTTCTTTCCCCTCTCGTTGGTAGAGGCAGCACGCACGTTCAACATTCTGAAGACTTCATAAACAAGATTCGTGATTTTACTCCCGACGATCAGGAAGCGCTTGGCTCGTTCGACGTCGTGTCGCTTTTTACAAGCGTTCCTATTCGACTCGCCGCGGAAACTTGCACCGCCGCTCTGGACGATGACCCTACCCTACCAGAAAGGACGCCCTTCGACGTTCCTGACTTGAAGAGGCTCCTCCTGTTCTGCCTGGAGAACACCTACTTCACTTTTGAAGGCACCTTCTACAGGCAAGTGCACGGGACACCAATGGGCGCATCCATTTCGGTTACTACTGCAAATTTAACTATGGAATGGCTTGAGCGTCGAGCACTCGCCTCTTTCAACTCGCCGCCCAGAGTCTTCCTACGTTACGTAGACGATGTGTTCTGCATAATTGAGCGAGAAGAAATTCCTTCATTTTTGTCACATTTAAATAGTATTGAAGCGTCTATCCAATTCACAGTCGAGGAAGAAAAAGATGGCGAGCTTCCTTTTCTGGACGTCCTCGTAAAACGTGACAGGCGCAGTCTGGCATTTACTGTGTACAGAAAGAGCACACACACAGGCAGGTATCTGCATTTTAATTCAGTACACCCGATGAACCAGAAGAGATCGGTAGTAGCCTCTCTTGTCGGCAGAACCAAGCGTATCTGCACAACGCCACAAAGCCGGGCTGCCGACCTACAAGAGGTTCACCGTAATCTCTCCGCATGTGGCTACCCGAGGTCGTTTCTGAACTCGGTGGAACGCCATCTGTCTCAGCCCCCAAGGCCTGACTGTGTGCTCCTAAGAAAACGCGCCCCCATACCGTATGTGCCCGGTGTGAGCGAGGGCTTAGCCCGCGTTCTACGCGGCTATGACGTTCAGGTAGCTCACGTACCGTCCCAAAAATTACGCCACCGGCTGGTAAACGTGAAAGACAAGCTTCCAAAGACTAAGTTTCCTGGCATCGTCTACGGGATTCCATGTGAAGACTGCGACTGCGTATATATCGGCGAGACAGGAAATTTCGAACAGCGGTTGAAGCAGCATATCAACGATGTCAAAAAGAAAAAAGTCGCCTCAAACGCCTTGGCAGAGCATGCAGAGGACTTGGGCCACAGGATTGATTGGGATAACGCCAAGATATTAGAAAAAGAGAGAAATTTGACATCAAGACACCACTTGGAATCCCTCCTAATCCAAATCACAGATAGCACCCTCAACCGGAATGACGGAACCCTCCCCCCCATCTACACGCGCTGCTTACATCATATTTTAAAGCCATATAAACATTGTATCACACGTACTTGATTTCATTGTGAACAAGGCTCCCGTCAGGGGAGCCGAAACGTCTTTTCTTGTATTCATTCAGTGGTCGGTGTCCTTTTTTTTACCCTTCTTCATCAGTCACTAGATTTTAATTTCTTCTTTTAAATACAACAAAGCTCGCCAAATTTGGTGCAGTGGTTGCCGACATAAACGAATTCTCGTTTTACATGTACTTAGAGGGGAGCACCTGAGCTAAAGCTTCCTCTTAAGCAACAGGCCTACACCCATCAGAGCTGGTGCCAGTAATGTATTGCATGTCCTCAGATTTAAAGCGGGGCCTTCTTTCAAACAATTCAAAAAGATCCTAGACTTCATTGAAATTATTAAAGAGAGCTTCGCAAAATCTATATTCCAATAAGTGGCTCGGGTTGGCTCTAATGTTTCTTTCTGGGAATTTGTCAGAAGCACTAGTGTTCAGAATTAAGCGGTCATCTTGTCCTCATCTTCCATAGATTTATTTATTTATTTATTTATTTATTTAACCCTCAATATATATCTCTACATTAGAGATTTAAATCCCGATCAGATCCGTTAACCTATGCACACATCTTGCAACGCATCCTGTCCCGAAAAACACCAACACCGGTGCACAACGCTGTCACGCAAGAAAAACACATAGTACGAGAGAAACAACTAAAATATACGTACCCACATTTAGGTCTGTACCACGCTGCATGCCCGCTGCTGTGCTCTAACAAATGTCTGCACCGCGACGAATGCGTAACGCTCTACTGCATTGTACATATTTGGGCATCAGCAAGCACACCCGGGCTCACACCAGTAACAAAGCCGAACACGCAGTAATCAGGGGCTGCGTTGTATAACTCCGACTCGACGGACGCTCGGTCTCGTCGATCTAGCGAGGAGAGCTGGCGTAAACTGTCGACGGCGCTCGCGTGTTGTAATGCTTAACGTTCATTCCCTCTCTCCCCATTGACGACGCTATCATGGGCTGCATCTGCGGACAGCGCGATAGCGCCAACGCTTGCTCTAGAGATGTTGCGTGTTTGCAGCACGCCCCACCTGCGTATTTGCGGCAAGCTGAACCAGTAAAACCTTAAATAAATTTAAGTTACGGCGCTTTACGTGCCAAAACCACGATCTGATTATGAGGCACGCCGTAGTGGGGTACTCTGGAAATATTGACCAGCTGGTGTTCTTTAACGTGCAGCTAAATTTAAGTAGACGGGTGTTTTCGCATTTCGCCCCCATCGAAATGCGGCGACCGTGGCCGGGATTCGATCCCGCAACCTCGTGCTTAGCAGCCCAACACAAACAGCAACACGCTAGCGTGAAGAAACTGCCAATCTCAGTTTGGGATTTGCTGTCAAAGCAAATCGCCAACTAGGCTTGTTAACTCCACTTTCTGGCAGCGTTGGTTTTCACATGGGAACCCAGGGAACAGCACTCGGTCACCTTTGCCCTATTCGGCACACTTCCAGCCAAGAGCAACCCTCGACTGTCCGAACAAATGCTTCTGTACGACACTGCCTCAAGTTGAAGCTGTCAAAACAGTCTTCGCGTATTTCGAAAGCTGGCGTTGACCCATCCGATGTAGTGTCGTAGTACTGTACCCCACTAAACGGGATTGCCCAGGACGGTGAAATTGGATTGCCGTAAACTGGGAGTCAGCGAGAGAAACAAAGAAAATAGCGACGGGACTGAAGCCTTTTGAGCGAAAAAAAAAATCAATTTTCACTCCGTGCGTACAAAGGGATTACAGCGCTTTTAAATTTGGGGTCCCTTTTAAACGCGAAGCGCAACAAAGAAATCAAAAGTTGGTGATGAAACAGTGGACGTAGCACTGCGCTAAATTTTTTGTTTGCCAGTTTTTCGGGGAAGTATATTTCGCTTTCTACAGAGTCTGATAAGATTTACTAGCGTGTGTAATGGCGTAATTGTAAGCTTAAACGACGGGTTTTGGTTAATGACATTAATTTATAAAAATTCAATCTATTACACTATGCCAGAACATGTTGCAAAGAGTTTCTCCGGCCAAGGTTGGCGCTCTTACAGCAGTTATGGTACCGTACATCAAGCATCGCCATGGAGCGATCCTATGCAGGCCCGTTCACATTTACTCGGCGGCGCAGCTACTGGGTAGGAAACTGGGTAGCCGTTGTATCGGGGAGTCCATTACGCTCGGTGGTGTGGCCATGTAGCGGTGCTGTCCTGAACAACCATGACAGCCTATGTCTCAGCTCACGCAATGGTCAGCTACATGAGCGCTAGTTGTTCATTCATTTCGTTTGCCCGTTTTTCAAGAAGTCAAGAAGAAATGCTGAATTCAAAGCGAATGCCGCTATGGCATGCCTCGAATTGCGTCGTTCTTTGTGGCTATGCGAAAAGCAGTTAACACAGCCCCATTTTCTTTACACATAAATGACACCGAGAATCTCGTGCTGAGCTTTTGAAAAACCGAGACGCTTTCATGACTACTGCCGGCGGCCTTAGTAAGCAAGACAGCAGAATGCTGTCTTGCTTACTAAAATCGCGCACACGAGGACCGCAAGGACGGCACCCGCAGTAGCTGCTTTTTCTCCCAGCATTGGGGGAACGCGCTCGCGAAGCGGTTTGCATAGAAGTTTCGCCTGCTTCGGAGAAGACGTGCCAGCGTTCAGGCGTTTCTGGAGTGCGTGGCCGAGGCACAGTTCGCGCGCACACCTTCTGCCTGCGTGGAGCCAAGGAACGCACGCACGCGCCCGTGCACACCGGCCCCCTTGAGCACGCTGGATGCCGTCATCATTAACGGCTCGCGGCGCAAAACAAACGGAAGTGGGCGGCGGTAAATTAAAGCTGACCGCTCCGCCGTTATGCTCCCATTATTGCTTACGTTTTTCTTCTTCCCTGGCTCCGCGCGAGCCCCAAACTCGACGATGCGGCGGCAGCTTAATTGCGGACAGGCGGACCCGTAATTGAAAGCAACTCGCAGCTTCAACCCTACCGCTGGCCTGCCAGGGAGGAAACGCAGGGCGAGCGGCGCCTGCGTGAAGACCACAGCGTCGGGTACGCGTGTTACACGCGCTGAATGGACGTCGTCCAATCTGGCCGACATGCGCGTGCTGAACGTGCGCTTTGCATCTTTCCCCTGCCTTGCCGCACTCCTACCTGCTTTCATAGTTTGCTTTACCTTTTGTTTTCGTCGCTCGCTACCTACAAACACAGCGAGAACGTTGTTATGCTTTTGAAAAGAGAGTGATTGTCCGCGCGCGGCGTAGAGAGGAATGTCATAATTAGTAACGGCCCAGAGCCGCTCCTAATGAGCACGTCACCCGCTAGCGCTGGTGTGGAGAGATTCTTCCGCCACTTTGTGTGTGTGTGTGTGTGTGTGTGTGTGTTTGTCCCAATTTCGTAGCCGAACTTCGTGGTCTCCATCTTTGCTTCCTTGCTCGTCTTCTTGCGTAATTGCTCTGTAGACGAAAGAATTAGGCTCGCGTTGCGCACTGATGTTCCCTCGCAAGTATGATGTAACAGAAAACAGGAGAATGCTGACTACAGTGTCCGTTAGTGTTGTGACTTCGGCAGGTGTATGTCAAAGATTATTTTGCAGGTGAATCTTCACTTGCGCCTCCGTAAGTGGCACATAAAAAAAATATAAGAAACACTCGTTCACTCTGCGATAGCAACCAGCACCGAAAGGCGGCGGCGCGTTCTGTAAATTTATGTTATTGTATGAAGCACCAAGACGGGCACTTTCTCATCTCACTGAATTTAATTAATTCTGGTGTTTTACGTGCTGAAACCCCGATTTGATTATCAGGCATGCAGGCCGTAGAGCAGGGGACTCCGGTTTAACTTTGACCACCTGGGAAGCGTTAACGTTCCTCCAATGCACGGGGCACGGCCGTTCTTGCATTTCGCTCCCATCGAAATGTGGCCGCCGCAGCCGGATTCGATCCCGCGACCTCGTACTTAGCATCGCAGCACCATAGCCGCTAAGCCACCGCAGCGGGTACCGGCACAGAAAAGTTCCCCAGGCTTTGCGGAGCCAGGCCTTCGCTAACCATTTGTAGTGGTCAGTCGTGGTCGAGAACATTCATGACATGTTGTATGAAAAAACAGCCCCTGCGTTTACATATACGCAAAAAGTCATTAGAGACAAATGCTAATGAACAAGTGACAAGAAAAAGAAAGGAAGCAGCCTACTACTGCATCACCATTTTTCAATTAAGGTCAATCAAAATTCTCGAAAGCCTATAGATGGCAGTGGAGGCGGCATAAGTAGCAGCGTAAAAGAACGGGGCTCTCTAAGTGTAAACGGTCTGATAATAAATACAGAACAAGCGAAGCGGCAACGCGGATTCATACACGTGTTCACGTGGGCTATAACGCCAAAGGCTCATTGATAAATGGACACGTCAGCGCGGACGACAAAAAAAAAAAAAAAAAAACAGACGCTGCGCACTATATTGAACGCCAGTTGTGTGCAGTAGGGTGCGAGGTCGGAATGCGCACTTGAATGGACGCTTTAAGGAATACATACGCAGCTTCGTTCTGGCCGGCCTTCGTTGTGGCTTTCGTTGTGTTCGTATCGGCATTGGAATGCAAATTTAATCGTATCTATGATTATTATTTGTGGTTGCTACATAGGTAGGGTGAAGAGCAGGTGCTGCTCGCTTGAAGTGTGTATTTATGACCGATTCTTCCACGTTTGTTCTTTCATTAAGTTCAAGCCTCGCTAAATATAACAACAGAGAATGGTTGAAACTGCATTACTGACTAGCATTCTCACTGTTTATTCATTTATTTATTACACAGTACATTAAAATGACGAGTTTACAAAGTCTCGAAGCCGTTTGAAGTTTAGGCAAACCCATGCACTACCCATCATTCCCATGCTGGCACGAACCACCCCGCTAGCAGCGCCCATAGACGCTAGCGCTAGAGTTCCCTCTACTAATTGAATGAAGCTCTATGAAATATGTATGCCTGTGTAGGGAAACAAGAACGAGCACTTCTTGAACATTCCCAGTGGTCATGGTGCGAGTGGCAACACACACTCTGATAACGGGAATATGAAAGTGCAAGGAATTTGCAGATGTGCTTTACAAAATTGAGGGTGTTTGATGGGTGGAGGCAAAATGGCGCGTGCCACGAGAATGGCTGAAAGAGGAATGCGTTCGGGTTCGTTTGCAGCGCCATTTGTTGTCTATTGTAATAACTAAAACATAATGCGGTGCCTGTGGAGCTCTTTTCAGGATTTTCGAGAGAATCTGAGAACACCAGGACCTTCTCTCAGCGTTGTTCTACATTACCGGCGGTACTTAACGCATGGTTGAAGCGTATGCTGAACGCTCACTAATAATTTTTCTCGCGTAATCACTTAACCAAATGTAAATATGCCGTTTCCTTGCACAACAAACCGGATTATGGTTGCAATCATGTCGCAAAAAAACAACCTTTCTTTTCATCTACCATCGTGCTTTTTATAAAACGGGAAGGTAAAGGAAAACTGAAAGACAAACAACGCTCTGGGAGCAGATTATAGCTTCTTCTGCAAATGCGTGCAGACCTTATGAATATTCAACAAGCCGAGCACAAACTTCGCGTGTCTGCATGTGAGCATTTTTTTTCTCTCTACTTTCTTGTTATCTTGAGCTCCCTTGCGCGGTTCATTTCGAGGCAGCTCGAGCAAGTGTGCACGAACGCAGGAATGTGTTCGCGGGAATGCAGATGTTATGCGGCTTTTTTCTGTTCTTGCTCGTGCTTTTGTAATGGCAGCGAACTCGACCCAGATGAAGAATTCAATAAGCGCTTTCCCCGGAGAGGCAGAGCCATGGCGAAATCTTGGGAACTACTTTTCCTCCACGCAGAATCGTGCCTCTTGTTTGTTCCACAGTTTATTAAAGGAAGCGCAGGTCGCACATGCTGCATAGAAATTTACCCAAACACGTGGGACTCAATCAGTGGCTAAGCAGCATCGCTAAATCGGATACTGGTACGCTGCCGTGGTATTCGCATGCGCACTGCGACCAAGCGGTCATGCTGTGTAATTGCTTACTGGTTGTCGCATTATTTATGGCCGGCGACGCTTTCGCATATAACGGGTGATTTATTTTAATGGGAACAGATATCTGTTAACGGCATTTAACGCATGCAATAACGCTTTCTTCGCTAATCGTTCTTTCAGCATGGCGGCTGCTACATGATCGAGTAGCCGTCCCACTCCGTTCACTAGGTAACAAAGTTACTACCTTTATAACACTAGCATTGTAATATTAATATTGGATGAAAACACCAAAGGAGGCAACATCAATTTATGTGATGTAAAAACCACCGTTCGTTGTTGAGATATTCGTCCACCAAAAATCGTCTTTCGTCGTTCCGATAACGAAGAGCACGCACTGCTGGAAGCGCTGCCCCATTGTCTTGACGCTGTCGTGACCTATGACCATGCTCACTGCGATGACCTATTGAGGCGCCCAATTGGCGCGCGTTTGTGCCGCAAGCGACGGTAGCTGGCCGGGAGGCAATCTTCGGGAGACTAATTTCTAGTAGGCGCCAACGGGTGGTCAAACCGCTGGTGCAAAGAAACTAAACAAGGCGGAAGGCACCTCATGGACAGTTCTTATGATGCTCTTGGTCCACCCAGTTTCAGGATTGAAGCGGGAAAAGGTGAATTTTCGTCGACGAATCTATGAACAAGCAATGGCGTTCATGATTGTATTGCGCTTAGTGTTACACTGACGAACATAAGAAACAAGACGCGGACGTGCGTGGCGCAATAGCGCCACGCATGTCTTTGTCTTCTTTTTTATGTTCGTCAGTGTAACACTAAGAGAAATACAATCATGAACGTCCACCAAATATCACCGTTCGTTGCTTTAATAAAATATATGGCGCTTTACACCGGAACTATATATGGCTACCCTCCCATACATTTTTCAATGTCCGTGCCTCAAAACTCCCGCGCCCTTTACAGGGAGGCAAACCAATCCAATAAGACATGCACTGAAACCTGGCGTGTAACGAGCAAAGCTGAGAAACCACCCAATACTAAATTAGGAGGCGGAGCAAACCAGTGAGACATGTGCTGACACCTAGCATAACCAGGGGAAAGCTAGGAAAATGGCGGCGACTAGCAGCGCAGACTGTGCCCGAGAGGCTGCCCGCAAGCGGCGGGCTCGACAGGAAAACGGATGCCGTGATGAGGTGAATGCGGCGAAGCGACGCAGGTACCACGCCAGTAGATTGGACGAGCACAAGGGTGCTGTTGCGAAATTTCAGAGGGACTTTCTGAACAGATATTTCGAATTCAATTATGCGGCGCGTGACAGACTGCGGTTCGAGAACGAGTTGAAGGTGACTGGTAACGTCCGAGATGTCGCGAAGCGTGAACGTATTGCGGTTTTTACAGTTACTCCCGCTCCTGACTTAGCCACGTGCTCGATCAATTGGCTGCGCCCAGGGAGCGCTAATGGCCATAGCGCATCGATCATTTGGTGTGACAAGTGGTTACTAACAACCCATCTTCCGCACTTCCGCGCCTGTGGAAAGAACTGAATACACAGTTGAGCAAAACGAGAACAAGGTAAAAGTGGGAGCGAACGTCTCGACAAGTGGAATTGTTTTTTTTTTTTTCAAGGCGACATATGCTTTTCTCGGCACAGTATACTAGGTGCGGCAGGTATTTGAGAACAAAGTTACGCCCACACGCAAACAGACACAGATACTGGATACTGGACACAGATAACTTATGATTATTTAACGTTGTGTAGAGGTTGCCATGCTTGCAATGAACACCATCATTCAATGAAACCGCCGAGACCAGCAATCACAGGCTCCACACGCTGCCGAAACCCACCACAGGCTGTGATGAGGTGTGTCTTCGGAAGTTTCGCCATTGCATCAAAAATAGCTCCCCTGAGAGCCTCAAGGGTGTTGTGTGGGTGCTTATTGGACTCCCTCTCAACTACGCCCCATACGTAATAGTCCACTGGGTTGATATCTGGGGAGCTTGGAGGCTACACGGTTGGAGTAACGTGGTCGCGGAGGTTCTCGGCCATCCAATCTTGCCTGGTATGGACTGTGTGGGATAGTGCAGAGTCTTGCTAGAAAACATACGTCCTCTCACGTGCTACAGCAGCAATCCAGGGCTGCACCACCGTGTTCAATACCTCATTGTAAGCAACAGCGCCAACTCTGGCACCTTGGAGAAAAAAATGTGGAGACTTCACGTCTCCTTCACTGCTAGCAATACCCAGTACCATCACTAATGCTGAAAATTTTGTGCGCATGACAGCTGGAACATCCTCAGGGCCTTTGCACAGCCACCGATCATTTTTCCGGTTCAGCTTCTGGTGCTAGACGAAGGTTTTTCATCGGAAAAAAACCACAGCATTCCAGGCTCCTGTGGGTGTTTCAGTTTGGTCAGGAGACGCTTAGCTCTGGTCAGGCGGATCTTGGTTTTCTCAGACAAGAACTGCCCTCTCCGCATAGCATAAGATTTGTAGCGAAGGTCCTCACGAATCACACGTCTGACAGTGGCCTCGTCAACCTCCACCTCCTTAGCGAGGGCTTTTATCAACTTGCCAGGGTCTTCATCAATGATACCTTGGACGCGATTAATAAATTCTGGTGTCCTATGAGAGTCAGAACGCTGACAATGTCGTTTCCTTTGTGAAACAGCGTCCACATCACCCTTGGCAGCCTCCAGTTCTTTCCGAACTTTGAACACAAATGATAGGCAACCTTCAAGAATGTTGCGATCTTTGAATCAGGGTGTCCTACAGCCAAGGACACGATAACTGCATGCCTCTTCATTTGCTGAGTTAGCAGAAGTTCAACCATGGCTACTTTTTCAGCGACAAAGTATTTGCAACTATTATGTACCTAGATCTTGTTTGTGGCTGCAGGGCTGGTGCGCCGCTACACAGGCACTCCTCGATGCAGTGTCTACCAGGGAGAGCCTAACCATCTGTTATAGTGTAATAGCTCAAATTTTGTATACCATGTTTTGCGAAATGTAGATTGAATGGCAAGAGATTGCTGCATCTCGGCAAAGACGATGCTAGAGGTTGATTAACCGGCCTCATTCATTATCTAATTAACGCACTAACACCTGTGTTTTCTTTCAATATCGGTCGCCTTCACTGAGCTCGCATTCTGCGGTGATGGTATAACGTTACATATAGCTAGCCCATCCATGTGCATCCACCAAATTCAGCCGTACAATGGTCGCTTCTGTGCATAAGCATGAGTGATAATCGTGCGAATATAGGCAGCATTTACGTGAACTACCGCGTTACATGCTACCTCAGCTATATCTAAGCACTTAAGCACTATGGGATAACTCGAATGATATGTATTCTGCGACTTTCCTTACCACGCCTGTTCAATAGAAACTCCGCCGGAAAGACAAAAAAGAAAAATATATTTTTTTTCTAGGTTTTTAATGAGGCTTCATGGCCGTTTCTGCTGCGCAGCGGTACATGCGACAAATAGCTCTTTACAGAGTGTCTGATCAGCCGACTGCCTGGCACGCCCTGCATTACATTCACTTCCTTCAGCGAAAGACATTGCTGGAGTCGTACATGATTCGAAATCTCTACAGCACTACTAATGCTAAGTTTGCCAAATTTGCAAAAGTATAAATCCATAAAAAATAAAGTGCGCGTATCTGCACAAAACAGGCGTAAATCTTGCACTACACTGGTGCAGTACTGTTCGACAGAGAGAGAGAGAGAGAGAGAGAAAAACAACTTTATTTAGTCGCCTGCAGAACGACACCATGACTAAATGGCGCGCGCCGCGGGCCATGACGTCTTCTAAGCGGGTAGTCTCTATTCCACTCCAGGCGGTCGGTCGCCCTGAGGGGCCACCTTCCGTCGGTTTCGCTCGGCCTTTGTCTTTCAAGAGCCGCCGAGACCTGCGGGACGGCCCAGGTTTGACTTTCGTGGTCGTAGCATTCCGCCGCAGCCGCTAGTCGTGGCGGAATCGTTGTACTTGTCGAAGCTTCGTCGGGGAACTTGGTGCAATCCTATAGGATGTGCGTCAGGGTGTCCCTCTCCCGCTGGCACATGCGGCACACATCACTCACATATAATTTCGCGTACAGATGATTCATTAACACTGAGGTGGGTTGCGGCGCGGTTGGTTAGCGCTCGCACCACTGTTCGAAAAGAATTTTGGACTTGTGCAGCGACTGAACTCAGAAATGGGCCAGAGAAATGCAAGAAATTTGCAGTTACTCGTGAGCCTGAGCTTCTGAAATTATACTGAATGCATACTCCCGGAATGGTATGCTCGCTCACAAACATACGGTTAAAACGTCTTCTGTAGATTAGTTGAGCTGCACTGAATAATAAACAAATATAGACACTGTCGGATTTATTCAAAAAAGCAGCAGAATTCTAGTTCTTTGAATTTATTGTCATTTTAATCAGAAAACAAACATTGAATTGTGCGCATAACAAAAATCGATAATGCAGTGCTCCTGTTCATGATTGCGCAGTTGACTCTTACGTACAGTTGTTAGGAATGGAATGGCCTGCCGAGGTGCCGACATACAAAGCTTCTCAGCCAGCTGGAGGGAAAGACGACGAAGTCAAAGATCGCGGACGTGCTCCACGTGGGCTCCCGCTTTGAGACCGTTTTTCGATGGAACGCCCTGTGCTGTGGACTTGCTTTTGGTGGGATTGTCTACAGGAAGTTGCCCTGTCCCTGCGGACACCTAATTTCGGCAAGTTTGCCCCCTTTTAGGGTTTTTTCCACGCTTTTCCTACTCAACCACGGCGCGGCAAAGTTAGGCCTCATCATTAGACCGAGCCGCCGCCGACGGCTCCGGGCTCCGGGGCTGTGACTTGTGGTTGTGGGCCTCTGTGAGGCTGAAGAGAATGGAGTACTCCGTTGAGGGAGAGACTATAACGCCCGAAGAGTTCGAGGCGGGAGAATGGGCCTGGTTTTGCGGGCTCAAGACGGATTCAAGAAATCTGTATATGGGAGCCACCCCGATAGCAGGTTTAGCGAAAAGCAGGCGGGCAGCGACGGGCGCCAGACGCACGGAGCAGAACAAGTCAAGCGCGGGAAAGCTCCGGTGTGGAAGAAACGGGAACCGTTTCTGAAGATGCCAGCCAAGGACTTCAAGGTTGTGTGCCGACCCAAGAATTGGGACTTCAGTATGGTGACGTCGAGGGAACTCGGATATGCGTTGAGAGCGGCAGCGAAGTTGACGAATGCGACTGCGGCGGAGGAAGACCTGGTGCGGGTCAACGAGACAAACACGATGACGGTGAGCACGCCGTGTATGCATCGCTGTGGGGCATATGCGAATGTAAAGACGCTCAAGCTGAGCGGTCATGATCTCGAGATTTCGGCGTACGTGGCGGCGCCGGAGAACTCTGTGCGCGGAGTAATTTACAACGAGTACAACGGATGCCCACTGGCAGAAGTTCGGGCGGGATTCTTGAAGAGGAATGACGGCATAGAAATTTTAGGGTGGAATAGGTGGAATAGCCGGGCTGCCGGTGACCTGTTTGTAGCAGGAAAAATCCTGTACTTAGTTGGGCCTAGAATTTTCTTGGCCTCAACAGAATAGACAAGCTATTCGAAGAATCATAGTGTTGTGGTCATTGATCCGACAGCCCCTCGTCACCTCGGTGCAGGGTTCACCATTTTCAGCATCTGCAATCAAGTGTTGGTTTGGCCGCATAGACCGCAGGGACGCCCCCCGGGCCAGACATGGAACGTACGTATTACCGCCGTTTCCCATGGGTGAAGCTGACCCGAAAGATCGGGCGCAGCCACAGCACCATGCAACCTCCCCAAACTCCTAGCGCAGTAGCACTATCACAGTGCCACCACTGGCGATTTCGGGCGGCCCCCATTCTTTATAGGGCCGTCCTCCACCGCTCACGCAGATATGTCCAGTTCTGCTACCATGGCACATCCCCTGCACCGGGATCGCAGGGGGGTAGACAACCCACGCGCATTTGCTGGGCGTCATTGCGTTAATGGTTCCGCTTATTTCCCCACCTGCTGCTGCAGCCTTCCGACTCCAGGCTCGCAGCACGAGCTCCCCCTCTTAGCCGCGCGGGCATCCGAAGACACCCGCCCGTTGCCCGTGACGCACCACGTGGAGGTGGGGAGAGCTCCTGTCTAGAGGCCGCGACTCCATTTTTGCCAAGCTGGATTACACGGACGCGCAACCGTCCGCATCGTTCAGGCACCTCTGGATCGTGAATGATTGTCGGTACCGACTTACGAGACATTCCTAATTCCGCACTGAAGCCTCCGGTGCTGGATTACAGGGGTGCGCAACCTACCCCCAGCTCCCATTAGCACGGTTTAAGAACTCTCACACAAGGACAAGGATGCTGATCCATGCCAACGCCTCCTTGTAGCTGGATTACAAGGGCGTGCCAAAGCCCCCAGCCATATTGACATGGTGAAAGTTCATTTGGGATTTACCCGTTGAACCTGGTGGAAAGCCTTCCTTGGATGCAAGACGGTAGTACTTAAATTCACCCGACTTCATTCGTGTGTGTGTTGATCCATACCTTGCACCCAGGCAAAGGGTTACAGAGGCTCGCCAGAAGCCTCCGGCAGTGTCCACGGAAAGGTACAACACCACACACACCCCCCCGAACGTGATCTGTCACGTTCGGGGGGGAAGCATGTTCCCTGGCTAGTTATTTACTGGAACTGTTTGTACGCTGTGATTCCGTATAGAGAGTTAGTCGAGACCTGCTATAACTGCAGACGAGTGGGACATCGGGCGGACGTTTGTTATATTCTGAAGACTAATCTGTGTCGCCTTTGCGGAAAGGACCATCCTGCGCCACCGCAAGGAGAGTCGCTGATCTGCACGCCGGACTGCATCGTGTGCCACGGGGCGCACAACACGGGGAGCCGGAACTGCAAGTTTCGTCTAGCCCGAAAGCAGCCGACGGGCCTGCAGCAGAGCAGCGAGGATAAGGGCCAAACTGGCAAGGAGGAGTGGCGCTCGAGGCATAGGAAGCGGTCATCCAGCGGTGCGAGAGGCGATAACAAGAGCAGGAACCGGTCCAGTTCCTTCCCACCACTGCCCGGACCCGAGCGCGGCAAAGGAGAACAGGGTTCCAGTCATGGAAGAAGTCCCAGTGCCACGAGAAAAAAGGTGAGCTGGCCAAACGCGGCCTCCCAGAGTGAGACTGCTCGAGAGAAGGAGCTACAAAGGCAGATGCAGCAGCAAGCTGAGAGGATTAAAAAGATAGAAGTCAGGATGGCAGAGATGGAACGCGCTTAAAAGCAACAAAGGACGAAGGGTACAGACGCCGGTGGTCCAGGCGCCACTGAAAGCGCCACCGGCGACCGCTTCTTGCGAGAGCGAAAGCACAGCTATGGAGGTGGAGAATCGGGGGACGGTTAGGAGGCCGCCGTCGGTGGATGAGGGAGCTAATGCAAAAGGAGTGGCAGAAACTTCAACGGCGGACACGCTGCAGCCAGTAATTAAAATCACTAGTCTTAGGGGGAAATGTCAGTCCTTGAAAACACAATAGCAAAACTGGAGGAAAGACAGGATAGGTTAGAAGCTCGTGTCGACAGGATCGAAGCCAGACTACACAAGATTGAGGAGCGTCTTGACGCCTTCACCAATGACATGCGGGCTTTCCAAACACAGGTTATGGGCATGTTTCAACAGCTCAATGTTACGCTACAGGCAAGATTGCCTCCCGTAGTCGGCCAAGCGCCGATGTTAGTGAACCTAGTACCCAATCATGGACCCTCGCCAGCAAATTGAGGTTTGGTAGTGGAACTGCAGGGGCTTCCGTCGCAAGCGGGGGAACCTGCAGTTGCACATACAAAATCTGGACAGTAAGCAGGGCATTATAGCTTTGCAAGAGGCTAGTGGCTGGGTGAAATTACCGGGATCTAAGGCATTTACCCCGCCAGAGATCAATCGGGGGGGGGGGGGGCGTATCAAGCGTCTTCACGGCCGTGCTAGTCCGCCGCAACACCACAGCTATTCAGCATGCCATAGATAGCAGCAGAGAAGACTACGTCCTGCTAGAGGTTCTGCCCAAAAGAAAAGACGATAAGAGTCTCTGTTTTAAATGTATATAGTTCTCCGAAAGATAATGAGGTGAGCTTGCCAGACCTCAGCAACGGCTAGCGGCTAGGGCTCAACTCATCATGGTTGGAGATTTCAACGCGCCTCATCTGGAGTGGAGCTACATCAGAGCCACTCCTAAGGGAAATAGGCTTTGGCGGGTAGCTCAGGACCTGCAATGGACAATCTTGAACAACCCGCCAGATCATACGAGGATAGGCAACAGCGAGAGCATAGACACCTCTCCGGACCTCACATTTGTGAAAGCTATAAGTAATGCAAAGTGGGTAAACACGGGACAGCCACTGGGCAGTGATCACTATATCCTTTCCACGGTATTTAGTGCTGCTAAGCACAAATACAGGGTGAAAGGAACTAGAGTGACGGATTGGGACAGATTTCTGAAAGTCAGGAAAGGCACAGCGAGCGGGGAAATCGAGGACTTGGGAGCCTGGGTTGAGGCGCTCAAGCAGGACGTGAGGAGTACCACAGAAGAGGTTCCGACGGCGGAGGAGGGTTTTACGGCGGACTCTAGACTGTTAGACATGTGGGAAGCGCATGTGAGTCTCCTTCGGAGGTGCAAGAAACAAAAGCATAACGGGGTCCTCCGTAGGAAGGTGGCGAAGATAGAACGAGAAATCGAAACCTACACGTTGGACTTGCAGTGCAAGCAATGGGGCAGATTTGTGACAGGATGAATGGGCAATTCGGATGCAAAAAACATGGCAGTTGTTGAAGCACCTTTTAGATCCGGCGGCAACCAAATCGGCGCAGAAGGGTCAAATGGCTAGATTAGTTCATCAGTATCAGAGCACGACTGGGGAGTTCATTCAAGAACTCCGAAGTCGTTACATAAACGGTGAGGCGGGCGGTTGCTTGCCGGATTACTCGGCAGAGGAAAACCTCGAATCATATGCGGACTTTACGGCGGCGGAGGTGCAGTTTGCAATGGGGCAGCTTCATACTACGTCGGCAGCGGGGTCGGACGGGGTTACTAATAAAATGCTGAGGAACCTGGATGCCAAGTCAGTGGGGGCGCTCACGGACTTGAACAAATATTGGGTGGCCGGGGAGATCCCGGTAGAGTGGAAGGATGCTAGGATTACATTTATTCCTAAACCAGGGAAGAAGATCAGCATTGAGAATCTTCGTCCCATCTCGCTAATGTCCTGCTTGGCCAAATTGATGGAGCATGTGGTCCTCAACAGGCTTCAGGGTTATGTGGAGGACAAGGAGTCGATACCTAAAACGATGATTGGCTTCAGAGCTAATTTATCAACGCAGCACGTCATGATACAGCTCAAAAAAGACGTGTTGCTCCTGGGTACGGCACGGGCACCAAGGGCTCGACCTCACAAAGGCCTTTGACAATGTCACCCATGAGGCAATATTAAAGAACCTATCGGACATAGGACCGGGGGGTAGAACCTTTCGATACATCAGATCATTTCTGGAGTATAGGACTGCGGAGATTGTAGTCGGAGAATTTAAATCGGATCCCTTCCCGTTGGGCGGCAGGGGGACACCACAAGGGTCGGTTTTATCGCCGTTTTTGTTTAATCTCGCCTCGATCAAGAAACTACCGAGGCTGGCAAGGATATCGGGACTTAAACATACATATTATGCGGATGACATTACTCTACGGGTAACAAGGGGAAGCGATGCACAATTGGAGGAAACTCTACAACAGGCAGTGGATATTGTGGAGGAGCTAGCGGGGGAGGCAGGACTCTCGTGCTCGCAGCCCAAGGCCGAGCTTTTTGTACTTAGGGATAAACCAAGAGGGATACATGCGAGGCACTATTTGCCGCCACCACCGCTCAAGGTGAAAGTGGGGGGTGCACCGGTAGCTGAAGTCCAAACGATCAGGATCCTGGGTCTGTATCTGCAGACTAACAGGAAGACGAATAGGGAGGTCTTGGAAAGGCTTCAAGATACGGTCAATGCTACCGTGAGACTATTCAGGAGAATCGCCAATCGTAAGCGAGGGGTAAAAAAAGGACTTGTGTAAGCTGGTACAGGCGTTTGCGCTCAGTACAATAGTGTATGCGACGCCTTATATGAAGATGGACGAGACGGAGAAAGGCAAGGTGGAGGCTATGATTAGGCAGGCGTATAAGGCGGCCCTTGGGCTGCCTAACAATACGTCTACCGAAAGGCTGCTGGGATTAGGGGTGCACAACGCCCTGGAAGAACTGCGGGAGGCACACTTGGTGATGCAACTCAGTAGGCTTTCCAAAACAAGAGTAGGGAGGGATATATTGGAGGATCGGCATTGGAGTTGATCCTCCAGCCGGAGACATGAAAGTTCAGGTGCAGCGAGAAACATCACGGGGGCTTCTAGATAAAACCTTTGCGCGAAAATATGCATCCGATACATCACGAGAACCGCAGGAAGGCAAGAGCCAGAGCTTTACATGCTAAGTTCGGAAAGTGCAACGGGGCAGTCTACGTAGATGTCGCCGAGTATGAGAACAAGGACGCATTTGCAGTTGCGGTGGTGGACGGGCGGGGACGCCTAGTCACCTCTGGATCAGTCAAAACCGCTCCTCAGAAACTGCTGAGGAGGCGGCGATAGCTATAGGTAATACTAAAGCTGACCTGATTTTCAACGACTCTAATACAACCATGCGAAATTTGGCGAGGGGCAGAATCTCTGTCACAGCGGCAGGATTGCTACATCGGGCCACGGGACGAGGGACTGCGGAGGTGGAAATTGTCTGGGTACCGGCACACTCTGAGAACCCTGGGAACGAGGCGGCTCACATGAATGCTCGAGGTTTCGTGGAGGTCGGACGTTCCGGGGAGGTCCACGAGAGATGGGCTGGTGTCCTTTCAGGATATTATTAACCATTACAAACTTGAGCGGAGAATTTACCCGCCACCGGACAAGCAATTGGTGAAGGCGCAGGAATGCGTCTGGCGAAGATTGCAGACCAGATCTTTCTGCAACCCATACGTGTGAAACAAAATCTACCCGGACGTTCAGGCGGAATGCAAATGGTGCCAGGAACTGGCCACCTAAGACCACATATTATGGAGCTGTAGCATAGCGCCGCCAACGGCGGATATTATGATGCGCGATCTTTCTTTCGAGCAGTGGGAGGCCGTGTTCGCCAGCTCAGACCCGGTCGTCCAGACCAGGGTCGTGGAGCGGTCCACCCAGGTCGCCGTCAGCAATGAGCTGATGGCCATCTAGCACGGAATCGTCCGCACATGCGTTCTGACGAAAATAAAGTTTTTCCATCCATCCATCCATCTCAGCCAGCTGCAGCAGCAGGGTTGGCGTTTCCTAGGAACCGACCGTCCTTCTCTAGCCCCTTGGCGTCACGATGTCTGCTGTGTAAGGAGGACAATACGCCGCGTCAGCGACTCTCCGTGGCGGGAAGGCCGAGATGAGTTCAGCGAACCAGGCTTTGTTACTGAACTCGCCACCACCGATCTGGTCTGGCGTGAGCGGGGGAGTTCTTGAGGGAAGCTATTTGGCGGCACCTTTCCACGCGCCTTTCAAGACGTAAGCTCCGAATTCTGCGAAGCCCGTCTCACCTCGGTGGGGGCAGTAAAACCAGTGCGTACGTGTGTGTGTGAGCCCTCCTTCTCCAAAAAGGCGGGTCAATTACGATGACGTTGGAAGCTACGAATTGGCGGTGAACTGCCGTTTTCCCTCACCTAGGGATCTGGCGAGGACGGAGTGTTCATAAGCAGCTGTTTGTCGACTGCTAGGGGGTGCTCTGTGATCGTGCTCGTGAGCTGTGTGCTCGTGCTCGAGAAGCAGTCTGTTTGGAGCTTCGTGCTCGTATGCTGTATGCTTCGTCTGGCGTGCACCATTTGGGAGTCACGCTAGACTGTCGAATGTATCTCTTGTCCTAATGTAAAATATCTGTAAATAAATCCTGTGCGCCTAGTTCCTCCCAAGTTCCTCCCTACGACCTACAACCCCTATACGGTGCATTGTCCTTCAAGGGAACTTGACACGGCTGAGTGAGATTAATCATGATATCGCGAACGCCACGTCCCTTTTTAGAGCGCAGCTCTTTGGCGTCCGTTCCTGGGTTTCGCGTCGTCGTCGGCGTTGTCGTCGGCCTCGTAACCAGCTCCGCCCCCCTTTCATCCCCCCAGCGCTAGCAGCGACCGACTGATACCGCTGGATGCCGCTGACGCCGCTAGAGAGTCAAGATAACGTGACTGCATAGAACACCGTCGCCGCCATGCAGAAAGAGGAGGAAAGGGTCCCCCCCCCCCTGTTCTTGTGTGGCGGATAGGGTGCTCTTCAGTTGCCGACGCGCCGGTTATTTCACGTAGGCCCCGGCACGTCGACGAATACGTGACTACCTTCCCACGGCTAGACCTGGTTCTTAGCGCTGCGGAAGCGAGGGTATCATATTGTTTGTGTCGGCATCGGCGGCGTTGTCCCTGAAACCAACTCCGCAGCTGGGGTTGACTCACTATCGGCGTCAGCGGCATCAGTCAGTCGCTGCTATCTCTTCCCTCCTCCCTTTATCGTGTTGTCCGCTTGCTGCGCGCGCTACTGCCCCCATCGTTTGCCGCTGGGTGTACACGCCGCCCCCCTCCGCTTCCGCTTACTGCTGGTTGCTCTCGACGGCGGCGATGAGCCTCCGCTTCGGCGGCGCGAACTGCAGGGTCTTCTCGGCGGCGGCGATGAGCTTCTGCTTCAGCCTCGCTTACTGCTGGTTGCTCTCGACGGCGGCGATGAGCCTCCGCTTCGGCGGCGCGAACGGCAGGGTCTTCTCGGCGGCGGCGCTTAGCCTCTGCTTCCCCCACGGCTGTGACAACCTCGCGAGGCACTTGTATAGATCTCGTCTTTGAGAATCAAGCATTGGTGTACCAAGTCGAACATATATCAGTCTATTTCTCCGACCACAAAGCTTCCTTCATGACTGTCAAGAACTGTTAGTGGAGTCTTTGTTAAAGGAATACGTGTGAAAAATAAAAAAAAAATTCTGTGATAGCGCATACATGTGTTGCTCGATTTCTTTGCCTCAATCTATCCAAAAGGTGAAACAGCTTATTTGCTGCGCTCAAATTTCGCATTAGGAAGTAACGTAATCGTCGGTAATTTTTTTAAGTATAAACTGAATTTTAAGAATAGAATTGATTTGCTTTTCGTACGAAGCGCTGAACAAAAGTAGACGTTGACCTCTGGGCGGAAAAAACACGTGACGATGGCAGAAAGTTGAAATTCTCGCTCTACGTAATAGAGATAGACTGTTTATCAAAAGGCGTAAAATAACAAACACAGCGAAACTTGACAGCGCCAACAAAGTACAACATGCTGTCAGCTTAAGCAGTCGCTTGCAAGATTCTCCGAGAATTGAAATGAGACAGAAATCTGCATGACACCTTGGAATCTGCTACTATGTACCGCGGCACTCCGAGACAGGATAAACGCGGGAAGTTGAAAGCGGGATTTCGAAGCAAGCGAAATACGGGGAGCAGACGAGATGTTTCGCACACAGCTAAGGCGCCTCAAAGATGGAATGTTGTGGCCGCAACACTAAAGGTCCCTTCCGGCGCGCTTTACGTCAAATTCGATGCATACGCCTGACTGAATGCAGGCTGTCATGCGAACTGTCAACTACGCATAAAGAAAAAACGACTACGATAACCATTGGACGAAACAACTTTCGCCATGACAGGTCCTTTGCTCTTGATGATTGCACAAACTGCAATGTTCTCGTGTTAATGCTCCTGCTCCCTTTTCGTGCTCACTTTTTTCTATTTGTCAAAACAGAATTTCTTTGTGGACATGGACTCTAAAGTGCCTGTATTTCTCTATTTCGTATAACATGTACAAGTCGGTTGAACTGGTAAGAAAAAAAGTCGATGCCTGCGCACCACACGCAGCACAGCCGTAAGCTGGAGGAGCGGTTCCACAGGAGCTCCATTTTCGACAGCGCGCTCTAGAGGGCCTTCACGGCAAAGTTGCTTCGCGTCTATTTCAGGAGAACGATCTGAACTGTCCGCCCAGTGTCGACGGCTTCTGCTGCTCCCTGCACAGCGATCTGCTGAGCCCGACGTTGCCTGGTTGTAGCCGCGCGCGTAACTCTACGATCCGCTCCTTCATTCGTACCTTGAGAGGAAACGCCATAGCGTGTACCGGAGAGTAAGCACAGGTATCGAGACTATGCGACGCACATGTCACATCCATTGACCCGTGGCACGACACGATGGTGTTGATGATGATGATTTATTAGAATCTCATTTGAAAAGTGGTGTTGACGAATGGACAACTAGTCTGCTTCAGCTAACCAGGTTCACATATATGCAGTACGCACCTGGTGGTGGTGGTATTATTTTTTTAGCAGGAAGCGAAGAGGGATGCCAGGCCGCATGGACAGCTAGGTTGGGACCCCACGGGGCCGCAACTTTTACCACGCACTCTGCCAGCCTAGCTTGAAGCAGACGTTTTGATGTTCGGAGCACGCGCTTCCAGGCCTACCCGAAGGGTGCCGATCGCATGAGGCCGCTTGAGGTGGGTTACGGGCGCACCCCCACGTTATGTGCTCCTGCCCTGCCGGTGTCAAGCCGCACTGCATGCACCCGGATACGCTGTCATCCTTGAGAATGGCCGCCAGCCTGCGGGGGCTCAGGACACCGAGTGTCTGAGCCCTTTTGATGGCGATCGCTTGGTGTAGTTCTAGTGTGTTACAGGGAGGAAGACACGCGCATCGCTCATAGCGCTGTCGTCTAAGCCTATCCCCATGACTTTTTTAGCCTTTTCATGAGCACCCGGGCGAGCTGTCCCTACAGCCTGTTCCTGTTAGCATGCAACTGCTACATGGCGGGACACCTGGTAGAACACAACGCAACTGCAATGCAAAGTTTGCATGTATCGATGCCACGCGGCGCGCATCTCACATCGCGTGACAAGTGGCATACGATGCTAGTGATCATGATGATTATTTATTGGCATCCTCCTTGAAACGGAGCGGTGTGATAGTCACCTAGGCAGCTTGACTTATAGAGAAATACAATACATGTCTTTGCATTCTAGCATCTTTACATACACCTTCTTAATCTTCTTTTCCTTCCTCAAAACCTTCTTTATGTGCCTTGTACAGCTACCTATGCAAATTCTACTTGCGTGCCACCTGGTGCAATAATTATATTCAACTGCAATGCAAAGTATGCACGTATCGACGGTGCGTGGCGCGCATCTCACATCGCATGGCAAGTGGCACCATACGATGCTAGCAGTAACGTGCAAGCGAGACGACGCTTACAGCAACATGGCAAGTGCAGGAAATGAGGGCATGTTTATTGAGAGATTGGCTTATAAAGTCACGAGCTAGAGCACTGTACATACTGCGCACTGCCGATGCGCATCCGCGCTGATACAATCGCTACACATGTCCGGTACATCATCCCTCGGGGAACAAACAAAAGAGACAGAAAAATATGCACATTCTTGACAAATGTGCATATTTTTCTGTCTCTTTTTTTATGGCACTTGATTAAAGTGTTCATCATAATAAAGCCTCCTTGGAGGCCGGGTGGTACGAGTCGACCTTCAGGTAGCTTGCGTCGGTGGGATGCCAGGCGAAGGATTGCAGCCAATTGTTGCTAGCGTTGATCCTACGGCTGTTTCTAGAGATGACGCTTCAGAGGCTTGCGCTGTTGGTTCAGCTGGTTCTACGGGTGCCCGTGTACGAGATGTTTCACCCGATGGACTCTTCGCAGTCGTCATCACTGTCCCCGCTGTACTGCTCCCCCGTCTTAAGCACATGTAGGCGGTTTCGCCACAGCACACGGTGACCTTGAGTTTGTACCAAATAGGAACGCGCCGTAGTTTCACCGACAACCTTCGCTTTTGGGGAGCATCCTGCAGCAACCTTCGTCCCTCTGCGCAGTATTTCCAAAGGCTGCCCAGCCTTGGCTTGGTGGTGCTTCCTCACAGCGGTCCGCGACACCCTGCCGAAGTCAGGAAATGTAGAACGAAATCGCCTTCTTTGCAGGAGCTCACCCGGAGAATGCCCATCGTCCAGTGCTGTTGAGCGATAGGCTAGAAGGCCCAGCCAGAAAACCTCTATTGCCTCGCGAGTCTTGTGCAGCAAAACTGCTTATGCGGACTGTTAGATACGGGACCGTTTCCTGAGCCTACTTCGATTTCACCAGACCACATCGAATCGCACCACAGCTAATTAAGGAGCGAAGAAACACGGATACCACATTCCTGAGGCGCGGCACGTGCAAACAAGTTGGCGGCCCCCACTTCGTGTGCCGCAGGTGGAGCTATTCACTGCTTGGCTCTTCCCGAAAGTGAAGCGAGAGCCTGGCACTGTTGCAGGTAAAGTGTGTCCCGAAGCAAGACGTCTGTAATACACTGTGAAAACCTGGCAGCGTCGCCCCATCCGCCTATTGTGACGGCGCATTGCCAGTCAGCAAGGCAAGACCGCAGGGAGAAGTAAGCCCTCGGACAATTGGGGACCAAGAAGCGACCCTCTCCGCCGGGTGTGACACCATCGCACGGGCGCCTACCATTGGCCGAAAATGACGACACCCGAGCGGGCTCGCCGATTGGCCGAACGTGACGTGCCTTCGAGACAGCGAAGGGCTTAAAAAGACACAGACCAGGAGCAGCAGAAGAGGATTCCTAGAGCATTCCTAGAGCATTCCTTCATTCATCCCTTTCGAGCTTCTTGCCACGGGCCGCAGCGTCCGAGTTGCTGCCGGCCCGTAATGACTTCTATGACTGTTAATTTCTGGGTCATCTTACTGTAAATAATGTAAATAAACCTCCCAAGTTTTTCATCCCGACGTCCTCCTCAACTCTTACAGGACCCTGTTCCGTCGTTGTCGGCATAGAGTTTCTCACTACAATACCTAGAGGGAAATCTGGCGCCACCGTCTATGGGAGTTTCTTAAGGGGGCACCGTGCCATCATGGGAATGACGGTATATGTGTCTGCGAGGCTCGTGTTTGCTGGTGTTGTAAGAGGCTTCGTCTAAAACGTGGATATGGCTACATAAATAACGCGTTCTCAAAGAAAAATCCTAATGAAATGTTTCCATTCACGCATATTACATCTTTACTCACCCACATTACATGACCAAGCGAAGAAAAGCAAGAACAGACGACCAACTGTTTCAAAGCGAGCGCGAACCTTGTCGTCTGTCCTCCAACTTTAGCGGCCCACTGATGCTTTTTACGTAACATATAGTCGTACACGCAATAACAAGTTTTCATAGTTAAACAAAACATGTTTTCGCGTAATAATAAAGCTAAAACAGCTTTTTACGCGCTGTTTTAGTAGAAAATGAATCATTGTGACAGACTGAACGGTACTTGCCAGGCGCGTCTTCAAGGTGTCCTGTCTCTCCGAGAACGATGTCAATCCGAAGTCACAATATACCGGCATTACCATGCATACCACAGCGCAGCAGCGCCAGATTTCCCTCCAGGTAATGTAGTGAGAAACTCTATGGTTGTTGCACTTCGCTAAAGAGGGGCCACGTGACCTAGCGGGAGAGGCAAAGGAGAGCTCAATAAGGGGAAAGGGGTTGGAGCGACTGCTTTACACCTGTGGGACTGCTATCCTATACGCGAATCGTATACGGTTGTCACGCGGTGCATTTTCGGTGATCGAGCCTGATCGGCATTGAATTTATCGGCGACTGATTCCACACTGCCGCGTAAGAAACAAATGTTGTGCTGGCGGTTTGCCGCCAACGACCTGGGCCCAGCGATTGAAACGCCATACTCTAAGCGCGTGGCTGCCGGAACTTCTTGCGACAGCAAGAACTGCCGGCAGCCACGTCAATCGTCAAACCAGTCCAACCAATCGTCAAAACGATTGCAGCGCCCGCATCTCCAGTGGTGAGCCTTGCGCCCAATATAGGGAGCTTTGGATTAGTGGTTTCGTACATTCCATCCCAGCTACAACTACGGGAAGACAACGAGTAATGCATACTCCTGAGGAAGAAGCTGCCTACCGCGAACGTCAGCCAGAGTTGGCTCGTGAACGGGCTCGTCGTCGCAGGGCCGATCCCGAGCCCAGCGCCAGGGATGCCAGCTTTAAACGGCAGCGCCGGGAGGCCGATCCCGAAGTGCGCGCCCGAGATACGGAAACACCTCGGTAACGCCGGGAGGTGAAAGAATGGTGAAACAAAATGTTTACAATATATACTGCTTGCAAAGCTTGACTTTCATGATGTAACACTCGGTGTGACTAAAAAATCTTCACTGTTCGACCATCTGCACGCAGTGGAAGGGGTGATGATTTTTTCAGGATACGCTTTACATTTTTCAAACCTTCTTTTGGCCAAGCCGCTCGACTGCGGTTGACGGAGGCTAGCGGTTACATTATTTAAGCCGTATGTTTTGGAATCATACAAGATGTGGACATGCTCGCCAAAGTGCGCTGCAGTGACCATAGGATGGTAGGAACTGGAAGTAGGCTAGACTTGAGGATGGAACGGAATAAACTGGTACATATGAAGCCGATCAATGAGTTAGTGGTAATATGGAATATAGAGGCGTTCCGGATCCAGCTACAGAACAGGTATTCGGCTTTAACTCAGGAAGAGGACCTTAGTGTTGAAGATATGAACGACAATCTTATGGGCATCATTAAGGAGTGTGCAATAAAAGTCGGTGGTAACTCCGTTAGACAGGATGCCAGTAAGCTATCGCAGGAGACGAAAGATCTGATCAAGAAGCGCCAATGTATGAAAGCCTCTAACCCTAGAGCTAGAATAGAACTGGCAGAACTCTAAAAGTTAATCAACAAGCGTAAGACAGGTTTCATAAGGAGGTATAATATGAATAGACTTCAACATACTCTCAGAAACAGAGGAAGCCTAAAAGCAGTGAAGAAGAAACTAGGAATATGCAGGAATCAGATGTACGCGTTAAGATACAAAGCCGGCAATATCATTACTCATATGGATAATATAGTTCAAGTGGCTGAGGAGTTCTACAGAAATTTGTACAGTACCGGTGGCACCCACGATGATAATGAAAGAGAGAATAGTCTAGAGGAATTTGAAATCCCACAAGTAACGCTGGAAGAAGTAAAGAAAGCCTTGGGAGCTATGCAAAGGGGGAAGACAGCTGGAGAGGATCAGGCAACAGCAGATTTGTTGAAGGATGGTGGGCAGATTGTTGTAGAAAAACTGGCCACCATCTACACGCCATGCCTCATGACTTCGAGCGTACCGGAATCTTGGAAGAACGCTAACATAATCCTAATCCATAAGAAAGGGGACGCCAAAGACTTGAACAATTATAGACCGATCAGCTAACTGTGAGTTGCCTACAAACTATTTACTAAGGTAATCGCAAATAGAATCAGGAGCACCTTAGACTTCTGTCAACCAAAGGACCAGGCAGGATTCCGTAAAGGCTACTCAAGAATAGACCATATTCACACTATCAATCAGGTGATAGAGAAATGTGCGGAATATAACCAACCCTTATATATAGCTTTCAATGACTACGAGAAAGCGTTTGATTCAGTCGAAATCTCAGCAGTCATGCAGACATTACAGAATCAGGGTGTAGACGAGAAGTATGGAAAAATACTCAAAGATATCTATAGCGGCTCCAGAGCCACCCTAGTCCTCCATAAAGAAAGCAAGAAAATACCAATAAAGAAAGGCGTCAGGCAAGGAAATACGATCTCTCCAATGCTATTCACAGCGGGTTTACAGGAGGTATTCAGAGACCTGGATTGGGAAGAATTGGGGATAAAAGTTAACGGAGACCTTAGTAACTTGCGATTCGCTGATGATATTGCCTTACTTAGTAATTCAGGGGACCGATTGCAATGCATGCTCACTGACCTGGAGAGGCAAAGCAGAAGGCTAGGTCTAAAAATTAATCTGAAGAAAACTAATGTTTAACAGTCTCGGAAGACAACAGCAGTTTACGGTAGGTAGCGAGTTACTGGAAGTGGCAAGGGCATACATCTACTTAGGACAGGTAGTGACTGCCGATCCGGATAATGAGACTGAAATAATCAGAAGAATAAGAATGGGCTGGGGTGCGTTTGGCAGGCATTGTAAGACCATGAACAGCAGGTTGCCATTATCCTTCAAGAAGAAAGTGTCTGAGAGCTGTGTCTTACCAGTACTCACGTACGGGGCAGAAACCTGGAGGTTTACGAAAAGGGTTCTACTTAAATTGAGGAAGACGCAACGAGCTATGGAAAGAAGAATGATGGGTGTAACGTTAAGGGATAAGAAAAAAGCAGATTGGGTGAGGGAACAAACGCAAGTTAATGACATCTTAGTTGAAATCAAGGTAAATGAAATGGACATAGGCAGGACATCAAATGAGGAGGAAAGATAAACGATGGTCATTAAGGGTTACAGACTGGATTCCAAGGGAAGGGAAGGGTAGCAGGGGACCGCAGAAAGTTAGGTGGGCGGATGAGATTAAGAAATTTGCAGGGACAACATGGCCACAATTGGTACATGACCGGGGTAGTTGGAGAAGTATGGGAGAGGCCTTTGCCCTGCAGTGGGCGTAACCAGGCTGATGATGATGATGATGTTTTGGAAAACTTGGAAAAATTGTGGCTCGAGAACAGGGGTCCGTTATCCGTGCATACTAATACAGGTACGCCGCACCTTGCGAACATGGCGCTAAGGGCAACAATCGTAGTTGTTGCAGTTGTGTCTTCGAGGTTCTCAACCTCGGGAAAATTGGAGAGGGCGTCGTAAGCAACTATACGTACAAATTTCCAGCATACGGAAAGATATCTGCTCCGATCCTATGCCACTATATATATATATATATATATATATATATATATATATATATATATATATATATATATATATATATAAAGAGCACGACGTACGTTGCATAAGCACAGTATATTGCACTGACGTCTCGGCTGGTTGAACGGCCTTTGTGAAAGGCTGGTCGACCAGCCGGCACGTCAGTACAACATACTGTGCTTAGTCCCTCCCCCCCCCCCTAGCGTACGTCGTACTCTATTTCTTCATTTTGCTACCGTGGCCGGCGTGATTTTCTCAGCCATATATATATATATATATATATATATATATATATATATATATATATATATATATATATATATATATATATATATATATATATATATATATGTATATATATATATATATATATATTGGCACATGTACTTATCTTTATCGGGCGACCACGTTTCGCCGCCTAACAAATGTTATCGCACAGTGCGGGACGCGCCCGCATGTGTCCGAAGTTTCTGGAATGTTATCGATGCTTCTATCCGCTGTCTGTTGTCGCCGAACTGTGTGTTATCTGTTTTCATCGCCTTACGCGAATGGTGTAGAGCTTTGTGGAAGGCACGCGGGTCCAAACGATTAGTCTGGAACATTCAACGACTGCTGTATAAAAGCCGACGCGCTTGACCCGCCGATGAGATTTTCGACGATCGCCGAGTGTGTTCGCCACTGTCGCCATTCTTTGAGTGTAGCCTGTTTTTGAGGGCACAAGTTCGCCCAATAAAACGCTAGTTGCGTCTTTCGCAGTTGGGCTGCTTTCTTCACCGTTACTACCACGTGACAATATATATATATATATATATATATATATATATATATATATATATATATATATATATATATATATATATATATATAAATATATATAAATATATATATATATATATCCTAAATTGGGCGGTAATGCCCTGAGGGAGCTTGCAAGTTCTGCGTAATATGTTCACTGCTAGTAGATATGCGCTGTGAGCTGTGCGCCTGGCTCTCGCGTTAAAACACCGCAATTTTAGCAATGCAGAGGCCATATTTTAGTAGAAGTAGAGGCATGGATGAAGGCCAAGTGTGTAAGCGTACCTCTGTTTGTGTTTAGATAATGTTACCGGTTGTGTTTCCTACATTTAAAGTACAATTACCGTAATTCTTTCTTCCGCTTAAGACAGTTCTCATCAATTCGACTTTCGAAATGAATATAAATGCAAAAGAAAATTTCTCTACAGTGTTACGGTCAATATAATTCGCACACATTGTCGCGAAAGTCCGCCCTGCTACTTCCAGCAATGCGCCGGCTGCGTTTGTCACGCATTCATGTGTTTGCTACATCCGCATTTCTATTAGTATTTTAAGTGCGTGGCTCATTCTGTAGCACCTCAAGTTTACCTTGCTTTTCGCCCTAGGCTGTTCCGCTTCGTGCCGTGTGAGCTCTGAAAAGCTTCTGCAGTGAACAGTGAACGAATCTGCCTTGACATTCGCTCACAAGGATGCTGTCGCAAACACGTACCGTAGACATCTTACTGTTCTTAACTGCGCGTCAAGACCGCGTTTAGTTTTCTTGCTTGTCACAGCGAGAGTCGCGTCGCGCGCGATCTGCCGCTATGCAACAAGCCCCCAGCAGGACACGCATTTTCAATCTCCTCGTCCCATTCGGATAGGATTTTCAGCTCTCTGCGCAAAGTCCACATTTTGCGAATTCGTCAAAAGTGTCTCGCCCTCATGCTCCGTGAGCTGTCTCCTGAAGGGCCCCGCATGTTTTGGACGGCTATGTAATGATGCTCAGCCGTTCGACGGAAGTGGACTGCAAGAAAAGCCTCCTCACTCGTGAGAGGTCCCACCTGTCACGCAGCTGGCAGCGCAACTACGCTACACCATTTCTCAACAACCGTCCTGACAGCGACGGCGCTAAGAGGATTTACCGTCATTCCGCAGAATGCGTCGCTAACAATATGCATCAAAAAGCTGCTGTTGGAAGCACGATAGACTTGTGAAGCAAGGCTGTTGCTTCCACTTCGTTGACCTTATCGTCCCAGGAGTTTCTCTTTTATCGTATTACGTTGCTGGGCTGCGGTACGCGTTCACTTTAAGTGGCACCCAAACGGGACTTTCCCTGGGTATTTATATACGGCACACCTAAATAATTGTAGTTATTGCGCACATTTATTGGCCGTTCCTATATTTATTACAGCATTCTTGGATTTTGCGTACCAAAACCACGATTTGATTATGAAGAACGCTGTAGTGAGGGGCTACGGATTCATTTTGACCATCAGGGGACTGTTAACGTGCCTCCAATGCACGCGACACGGGCTTTCTTGCATATCGCCCCCGTCGATACGCGGCCGCGGTCGGGATTTGATCCCGTGACCTCGTGCTTAGCAGCCAAACACCACAGCCGCGAGGCCACGCAGCAGGTACTATTATTGTGGTACAGACTTTTACTAAACGCGAAAGTATCAAAACTATAAAAATCCTGGGAAATACTCTGCTATTATAAAATTTTAGTTAAAGAAAGCACAATCTGCGACGCACACACATGCACACACAAAAAAGAAAGGCAGGCAGGGCCTTTTTGTGAGAGGAGAGGAGGAGGAGGAAAGAAAAGGAGAAGGCAGGGATGGTAACCATAAATGCGTCTGGTTGGCTACCCTACATAGGGAGACGGAAAAGGGCGTATAGAAAGATGAGGTAGATAGGAGGGGGGGGGGGCACACGTGGCTAGCTCGCGCACGTGCACGGAGGGACCCACCAATTGAACGGCGTTCCGACAGGCCAGTCGCCGTCAAGAAAGACAAAGTGCTTTCACAGCCTTTGACTTATCTTTCGTGGGCTACAAAGATATGGGCAGATTCAACTTTTCGCGTTTATGTGCTTCGAAAATGTCCGTGAGCGGAGGCACGGTTTAGTTGTGGCAGTGTGATGGTATTGAGAAGGCGAGATGCATGCCTTCCTCAGCACACTTATGGGATCACGCGTTGCGTCGACCAAGCTTTTAGCTGATGAGAATCGCTTCTTCCAGGCTGCCCTCACTAGTATTACACTCTTTACATGACTGGCTGGCACGTGTTCTTACCGTCAGTTCCAACGTAAGACAGACTTTGCGAGTTAAGCGACAAGTATACGAACCTGCAACACACCATTTAATGGCACGTGCCACTGGTTGTAAAGCAAATTACGCTCGTCAGGAAGATTTAATTGCCCATTTTCTGTTGCGCGAATGGCATTGAGCATGTTTTTTTTCTCCTTGCTTCATTATGCCTACCGTCTTCCGGCAGACACACTCGTTGGCGTAAGGTTAGGATATAGCGGTAGAAAGCAATCCGAAGCAGTCATCTGAGCCTCCTTTCGTAGCCTAAAGAATACCACTCACTTGATCACTCGCCCACACAATCAATCAATCAATCAATCAATCAATCAATCAATCAATCAATCAATCAATCAATCAATCAATCTTTAACTGATTTTCTTTATATCCCAACGTGAAAAGGAGTAGCCGGCGCCAATTAAAGGCGAGAACATCTTCTAATCACCACAAAATTTTAAAAATCAATCAATCAAGCAATCAATCAAGCAATCAGTCAATCAATTAATTGATCCTATATTTGGCTTATTACTGGAACAGCCTATTTCACGTCGAGCCCAGGTGTTTCCCAAAGGTGTTTCCCATTCTGGTGGCCGAGTTCTGGTAAAAACGAAATGCAACGACGTTCTTTTGTTCCTTTTTTGTCAAATTTAGGTTGCCGACAAGCTACTTCAGATGGCAAAACTTAGTTTAAGACCACCAACAGACGAGTATCCTACAGCTTGAAATAAATCAAGAAATCACCTATTTACCTGGATAATCACCTCATTTCTCGCTACCAGTGTATCCAACGACGGACATAGCCGGCTGACATTTCGTCTCCGTTGACTTTGCGCGCATTAAGTGCTGTTGACGCAGTCGCACCTCCTCGATACACACGTTTGCATTCGTGAGCCTATAGGCAAGCCAGTATAGCCCTCGTATCAGGAGTCGAAAAGTCCTAGGTACACCGGCGATGCGCAGTTTTATTTACTTTTCTTCGTTGTTTGGTAATCCATGAGCCGCGTCAACTGGCAATATTGTTACGATCCGTAAAACCAGCCAGACACCACGACATGCTTAGCACTCTCAAAACAGCTTGACATGGTTCATAGCACCTGCAAGCGTTTCATGCTTGAAAAGCGTCGCGCAGACAACTGGAGCGCATGAATTGAAGTCCACGCTCCTGGGGGGAGCCTCGCTGATCATATACATTCGTAACGCGTAAAGGAGCTTGGCTACCGGATAGGCAAACTGCGGGAGCTCTCAAAACCTCTGTGCACCTTAATCACCGTACCAAGCCAGACTCTGTGCATATATACAGTACATTACGGAGAATTAAAAAGTGAAAATCTCAAATGAGGCGACCATACACATAATATTTGGAGAGTAAAACGCGACGTTAAGTTTGCCTCAAGTACAGGATAGTGGGGACCTCCTTACGGGGTAGTATTACAATAAAGAAAGACAAATCAAAATGTAAAAAATTCACCGACGATTACGATACTCCCTAATGCGAACTTTGAGCGCAGCTCTATACGTGTTTTCATTTCGCGATATATCGAGGCAAAGAATTTGTGAGAGACATGTAGCAGAGTCGGCGATCGTCTAAAATCTGATCTGCGGGCCAAGCGCGTTGGCGTTTATATATGACTCGTCGAAGGTTCACGTGTAATAGCTGGTGTCGCGTGGAATCCAGAAATTACGACACAATTCTTGTCACGCATACAATCATATTCCAAAAGAATAACAAACCATGCCAATTGAAACAAGCGCGGAAGAGACCAAACCGAGCAAACCAAACAAGCGCTAGCGAGAGCTGATGCGAGCAAGTCATCGTATGAAACCTGAGACCAGATACGAGTATATGCTTCGAGTGGTCCGGTGGCTCCGCATGGCCAGTTTCCCGCATGCACGTCACTGAAGCGGCCATTCTCATGAGAGCGCTCTTCTCCTGCTCCGCATTCGCTCTTTCATCTTTCGCTGCGCTCGTACGCTCGTTTACGCCGCCGACGCCGACACTCGCGGCGGGAACTGGGGCCTATGGAAGCTGCGCTCTAATATATTTATTGTTTATTTATTGATTTATTTTATTTACAGATACTGCTGTTTCGATACATGAAACATAGCAGGAGTGCATACACCAGACACTACATCAAAACAACATACAATGAATTGAAACGTAATTACAAAATGTGTTTAGACAATTCTTTCAAAAACTCATGAGGTTTTTCCCGCAAGAAACCAGCTAGGTTGTTCCAAATTCAGCAGCGCTAGGAAAAAGGGAATAATTAAAACAATTTACAAAGGACTGCGAATGAACAATACTGTTACGGAAGGATGAACGAAGAGAGGAAGAAGAAGTTCGCGAGACGCTGGCTGCTGCCGGTTGTTGGTGGTCAGCCATCCTAACTACTCAGACTCATTTTGTGTATATATTGTAAATGTAATCTTATATGCTCCCAACATCCCCGTAACATAAGTGCGAGTTACGACGGCTGGAAATGGAGCTCCGCAGTGGATGTCGCATCACCATCCGCACCAGGAATGACGGTGAGCACTCGGGATCAACGTCGTTGCCGCCTCCTACGCCACCGCCACATGCTGCGTCGCTGTCACCTTCATTGTGCAACCCAAGGATCCTGGAATTTTCTGCGGGTCCGATTGCACTGTCGTTGAAGAGTGGGTGGCCATGTACGAACGCTAGAGTGGAATCAACAATAGGATCCTACGCTCATGCTAGCTAACCTGTTCTTCTAATTAAGAGGCACGGCAAAGATGTGGTACGAAAACCACGAAGAGGAGCTAACCAGCTGGGACCAATGCAAAGAGAAATTGACAGAGTTGTTTGGCAAACCAGCCGGCCGTAAGATTGCCGCAAAGCAGGAACTGGCCTCCCGTACCCAATCCCCCACGGAGTCCTGTGTCTCGTACATCCAGGACGTGCTGGCACTTTGTCGTAAGCCCCATCACGACATGACAGAAGCTGAGAAGGCCGGGCACGTGCTTAAGGGCATTGCTGACGACGCGTTTAACCCGATCATGTACAAAAGCTGCTCTACAGTTGATCCAATCATTAAACAGTGCCGACAAGTCGAGCAGGCAAATAGCTGATGCGTCTTGCAACCATTCGCCAGGCTTGCCAATACTGCCGCAACGTCGACGTGTGAAGATCAACGCGCACAGCAGCATCACAGGACGTGGTGCGTATCGTTAGACGTGAACTGGATGCGATGGTGCCCGCAGCTCTCTGTTCGCGCAGCCTTGATGCTACCACCTTTTCAGTTCCTCTCGTACAAGCCATCGTTCGCCAGGAACTTGAAAACATTGGACTACATTTAGTCTATGCTGTCGCCAATCCCAGAGCTAACGAACACCTTTCTACTATTTGCGCTCCACCCCGACGCTTCTCTCCGCGTTATCGCAACCCGACTGTGTGGAGAACTGCGGACGACCAGCCGATATGTTTCACCTGTCGCCGCATTGGTCATGTCGCCCGATACTGTCGCAACTCATGGCCCTCAACAACTCGCACGCCGAATAACCTGAGCCGTTTTGATGGAAATGCCCACAGTGTTTCGCCATCGCCGAGTCTAACAGCGCCGACAACTCTGCTAGGAACACGTGGTACAGCCGCTCACCACCGCCGCGCGGACACCAGTCTCGTTCACCGCAAACACGTCGACCATCTTCCCGTTCGCCGCAGCCACGTCGCCTTAAGTCCCCTGTGGCGTTTGACCGCACCCTTTCGGAAAACTAAGAAATCCAGCCCTCGGAGGTGGTGCTGCTTTGCCTACTCCCGCAGCAAATCATCTGTATCTGCCCACAAGGAGAAGTGTAATAGACGTTAAAATAGACGGCGTACCTGTCCAAGCCCCCTTCGACTCTAGAGCCCAGGTATCTGTGATGAGTGCTAGCCTACGTAGACGCTTAAAGAAGGTTCTTACCACAGCAGCTGCCCGAGTGCTTCGTGTGGCCGACGGCGGCGTGCTGGTTGTTCTTCGAATGTGTACTGCGCGTTTAATTATAGCCGGCCGCACTACTTCTGTTCTCTTTGCTTGTGATCAACAACTGCCCTCACGACGTTATCCTTGGACTAGACTTTCTATCCGCTCATTCTTCTCTCATCGACTGCGCGACCGGCGTTCTTCAGTTGGAACTGCCTCAACTCACCAATGCTCCGAGCACCGCCCCACCGCACTTGTGCTCGCTTCACGATGTGCGTCTGTCACCCGAGGCAGCTATTTACGTCACTTTGACCATCCAGCCACAGGTTCCTGACAGTGAATATGTGCTTCGCCCCATCATCGACGTGCTTTGAACCGGAACGTTGCTGTTACACATACATTGGTCACAGTTACAACAACGACGCCGTTCTACCACTTCTGAATTTCAGCCAGTACCCTCAAGTGATTCCGGCCGGCATGTTCTTGGCCAGCGTTTCTAGTGGTTCCGAATTCGAGATTGAGAGTCTGAATGCCGAGAGCAGCTTATTAGCGCCAATTGCAGCTCACAGCTCTGGTTCCTTAACGGATGACTGCACCTGACCTCACCTCTGCACAGGCCGCGGACATACGTCACCTGCTTGAGTCGTACAGTGACATCTTTGATTTCGGCGACAGGCTTTTAGGCCAAGTATCTGTCGTTCACTACCGTATAAACACTGGAGGCACGAATTCTATTCGTTGGCGTCCCTATCGGGTATGGCATGCTAAAGGTCGAGTCATCCAATGAGAAGTGGACAAAATTCTCCGCAAAGGGATCATCGAGCGATCAGCCAACCCATGGGCTTCGCCTGCCGTCCTTGTGAAAAAGAAAGATGGTACTTGGCATTTTTGCGTCGAATATCGCCACTTAAACAAGATCACGCGCAAAGACGTCTACACACTACCTTGCGTCGATGACGCCTTGGACTGCTTGCACGGAGCTAAATACTTCTCGTCCATCGATCTTCGATCCGGCCACTGGCAGATTTCAGTTGATCAAATGGACCGCGAGAAGACTGCCTTCATCACATTGGATGGCTTATATCAGGTTAAAGTCATGCCTTTTGGCCTAAGCAATGCTCCTCCGACATTTGAACGTATGATGCACTCTCTTCTACGAGGCTACAAATGAACCACCTGTCTTTGTTACCTTGACGACAGTTATTGCTTTTTCTCCCACATTCCAAAAGTCGGCCTTCAAGTGAACTCCACGAAGTGTAAATTCGGGTGCCGTCCGATTACAGTGTTGGGGCACCTCGTCCACGCATCCAGTGTCCAACCAGATCAGGAAAGCGTTCGCGCCGTACGCAGTTTCCCTGTGCCACGTTCTGCTTCTGACGTGCGCTGCTTCGTGGGCCTGTATTCTTACTTCCGCCGCTTCGTCAAAAACTTCGCCGACGTTTCTGGGCCATTGACAGATTTTCTAAAGAAGAAGACGCCATTCTCATGGGGCCCGGAGCAGGTCCACGCGCTTACCGCTCTCATCGGGTTTCTGACCACCCCTCCCATATTTGCCCACTTTGATCCATCTGCACCGACCGAACTCCACACTGACGGAAGCGGCCACAGCATCGGCGCTGTTCTCGCCCAGCAGCAGAATGGTACCAATAGCTTACGCCAGCCGCCTGCTGTCACCTGCCGAGAGAAATTACTCCATCACCGAGCGGGAGTGCTTGGCTTTAGTTTGGGCTGTCGCCAAGTTCCGGCCATATTTGTACGGCCGCACGTTTTCAGTCGTTACAGACCACCACGCCCTCTGCTGGCTGTTTTCCCTCCGAGACCGTCCGGGCGGCTTGGTCACTGGGCTCTGCGGCTCCAGGAATTTTCATTTGTTGTCAGCTATAAGTCTGGACGTCTGCACAAGGTCGCTGACTGCCTCTCGCGTCAGCCTGTGGATTCCCCTGATGCTGTTGTGCATGTTCCGGAGATCTGCGTGAAGGCTTTGACTGACATGACCGACATGCGCGCTGAACAACAACTCGCATCGTTACAGTCCGTCATCGCTGGAGTGCAATCTGGCAGCACCGATGGGACGTGCCGCATGTTCGTGCTGCACGAATGCATCCTCTACCGCCACAATATCAACCCTGACGGCCCCGAGTTGCTCCTTGTCCTTTCTCGTCATCTACGATCCGTCGTTCTCGAACAACTTCACGATGCACCGACGGCAGGACACCTTGCAGTTTTGCGTACATACGACCACTTACGACGCCGGTTCTTCTGGCCTCTACCACGCTGTGCGTCGTATGTCGCAACTTGCTAATTGTGTCAGCGCTGGTAAAAACCTGCCCGGCCACCTGTCGGACGACTCCATCCAATTGAAGTTCCCTCTGAACCGTACTTTAGTGTAGGCCTTGACCTGCTTGGCCCTTTTCCGACGACGACTAGAAGGAATAAGTGGATCGTCGTCGCTACTGATTACGCGACACGCTACGCGATTACAAAGGCGTTGCCGACTAGTTGCGCAACAGACGTCGCCGATTTTCTCCTTCGAGACGTCATTCTTCAGCACGGTGCACCTCAACAGTTACTTAGCTACCGCGGCCGCTCGTTCTTGTCTCGAGTTTTGGACGACCTCCTCCGGTTTGTGCCACTGAGTAAAAGGTGTCTATCGCCTACCACTCACAAACGAACGGTCTTACGCAACGTCTCAACCGAACACTCACGCAGATGTTATCAATGTACGTTTCCAACGATCACCGCGACTGGGACGCCACGCTGGCCTACGTGACATTCGCGTATAACTCGTCCCGACTAGACACCGCAGGATATTCACCCTGTTATCTTTTGTATGGTCGGGACCCCACATTGCCCTTTGACACCATCCTGCCTTCTGTGCCCCGCGTTGCCACTGGGTACGCTCGCGAAGTCATCGATCGCGCTCACATGGCGCGTCAAATCGCCCAATCTCGCTTATTAGCTTCGCAGCATCTGCAGAAAGAGCGTTACGAACGGTGCCATCGCGATGTTCAGCTCACCCCAGGTGCTTGGGTGCTGCTTTGGGCACTATGTCGTCGGGTAGGCCTCTCCCAGAAGCTTCTCTCTCGCTACACAGACCCTCATGAAGTCCTAGTTAACGACGTCAATTACGAGATCGCGCCGTTACAGTTTGATCCATCCTCAAGTCCGCCGCCTGTTGACGTCGTGCACGTTTCGCGGCTGAAGCCATACTTCGCTCGCGGTTCTTCGCCTACCATGCGCCGAGACGGCGCTTCACCACCCGGGGGCCCTGTTACTGAAGGGTGAAAGAAGAGAGAGAGGAAGAAGAAGATCGCGAGACGCTGGCTGCTGCGGGTTGTTGGTGGTCAGCCATCTTTACTTAGACACATTTTGTATATATATTGTAAATATAATGCTCTATACTCCCAACATCCCCGCAACAATATTAAGTGGGTGGGAACGGCGCGTGGCACGCGCAGTGGGGTGACTGAAGCAAATCGGTGCATGAATGCAACTTTGGCAGTGCACAATCTCATGTAACAAAATGGTATGTTCAAGTGTGCGTCGATGAGCCGAGGGTTCTATCGATAATGCGCATGCGTGAGATGAGGGAGAAAAGTTGGGGTCATATCGGCAAAAAATAAACCGTATTGCTTTCTTTTGTATGGCTACAAGCTTACTAATGTAACGCGCAGTATATGGTGCCCATACCACTGAGGCGTACTCTAGTAATGGTCTGACGAGGGACTTATAAGCTGGTAATTTGCAGTCCTTAGTAGAGCACTTGAGAGTTCGCTTTAAATATCCTAGTTTCCTAAGTGCCATAGCGCAAATTGTTTCAATATGAAGGTGCCATTTTAAGTTTTGAGTGAAGGTAACTCCATGATATTTGAAGGTATTCACAGAATTTAGGTAGTGCTCATTGCAACTATAGCTGAAACATAACGGCTGCTTTTTATTAGTGAAAGTTCACCGGCTACCGTCAAAGCAAGAAAAGATACCGGGTGTAATCTGTCGCTTCGCGAAACAAGTCGATAGGGACCGCTGGTAGAAAAGCAGGAAGAAGTTGCGTGAATCGAAAGACGATGTATTCCTGCTTGAAAATGTGATAAAAAGGACCCATGATTTGCTCTTTCAGACAAAGATATGGGCGAAGCGAGCAAACTACAAATATGTATGGCACAGCAACGGCCGCGTTCTTGTCCGAAAACCCGACGGTGAACTCGCAGTAGCTGTTTCTACCGAGGGGGATCTTGATAAACTCGCTTAAAAACAGTTCTTGATAACGAAGACTTACGCAAGTGGGGAGACTTACATATTACCACAAGTATTCAGTCAGCATTTAGGTAAAAAATTTCAGCAATCCTTTCAATCCAAGCCTTTCATCTAAACATCCGCTCAGTTTCAAATAAGAAAAACGACCTCTGCTTGTTTTTTGAACAGCTAGGGTAATCATTTGATATGATAGTGTTAACAGAAACATGGTCAATGAACGATGCGGATATTTTCCGTATCCCAAATTATAGTACCTTCTACTTAAATCAGTCATACTCTCGCGGAGGCGGAGTATGCATCCTGGTAAAGGAATTATTCGAGTGTGACTTACTGCCCGAACTTTCCGCAACAACAATTGACTATGAAATTGTAGCAATAAAAATGCATAACGCCATTATTATAGTGTGTCATCGCCCTTCCAATGGCAGCGTTAGCAATTTTTCTGATAAATTAAAAGATATCTTTGAGTTTGTTAATAAAAATCGGCATGATTTAATTTAAGGCGGGGACATCAATATTAATATGATGAAAACCGATTCCCAAGCTTTACAATTTGATATTTTACTGTAAATGAATGGTTTAATGATTGTAATAAACTTGCCCACTAGAGTTACTGAATATTCATCATCTTCAATTGATATTTTTTTCACAAATATCATCCCTGAAAATGTTAAGGCGGGTGTACTTGCCTATGGCCTCAGTGACCATTTGCCTATATTTATTTGCGCCAGAGAGCACGTACGGGAAAAGGTAACGCAGCCAATGCACCAGATGCAAAAAATAACCCCGCGCAATTTGTCTATATTTCGGGAACAAATAGAAAATGCCTGTTGGGAAGATGTATATAAATCCAACGAAACAAATGGGGCCTATGAAAAATTTCTTCACATTGTCTAATCGATATATGAATATAGCTTTCCCTCAGTGCGCGTTAAGCCAAGAAAAATAATTCGGAAACCATCGATTAACTCTGAGCTTCTCAGACGAATCGTGCATAAAAACGTTCTCTATGGCAAGTTTATTTCAACTAAAGATATCTAATTATTCTGCCAATTTAAAGTGTGCCGTAATCGCCTAGATAAAGATATAAAAAAAAGCTAGGCGAGAATATTTTGCAAATTTCTTTGCAACTGCTGCTGGATGCTCTGAGATTATGTGAAAAAGGCTCAGCTCTGTATTAAGGCATCATCCGCTTATCAGTAATATTCTTAAATTAGATATTAATGGCATAGAATTATCTGGGAAGCAGCTTGCAGATACAATTAACACATATTTCGCAAGTCTAAGTAATACGCCTATGCTACCAAATGAACTTAGTAATATTCCGGTTAATAGCCACACTATTTTCCTTAAACCTGTGGATGTAAACGAAGTAAGCCACACAATTAAAGATCTATGCACCAGCAGTGCGAAAGGTATTGACAGATTACAGATAAAACGTTTAAAATACGTTGTTAATATTCTGGCTCCATGCATTGCATATATTTTCAACCTTTGTCTCAGTCAAGCTATTTTTCCCAGTAAAATGCAAGAAGCACGCATTAGTGTCCTATATAAAACAGGTGACAAAAATGACATGAGCAACTATCGTCCAATATCGATCCTCCCTCTGCTCTCGAAGGTACTTGAAAAAATAATTTTAAATCGGTTTATGGATGTTGAGCAAAAACATAAACTTCTAAATGAATGCCAATTTGGCTTTCGCGAAGGCCTCAGTACGGAGTGTGCCTTACTTGCTCAGAAAGAGTTAATTTCAAGGGCAATTGATGGGGGAAAGCTGGTTCTTGGGTTGTTTGTAGATTTTACAAAACCATTTGATTGTGTCAATCATTCACTTCTTATTAGGAAACTCCTACGTTATGGCTACCGCGGGAAGGCTGCATCCCTCATCACACGTTATCTAGAACACCGCAAGCAAAGGGTCGGTATTGATGATGAACTCTCTAGTCCACTGCCCGTTTCTTGTGGCGTGCCACAAGGTAGTATTTTGGGCCCTTTCCTTTTTAATTTATATATTAATGATATCATTAGTATCAGTATCAAGGCAAACTATAAAATTTACGCCGATGATACTAGCATATTCCTGATAAGAATGTCGGCGGATGAATTAGTTGAGGAAGCAAACTTAATCCTTCAAAGATTATATGAATAGACACGTAAAAATAGTCTTGAAATAAACACAAACAAAACACAAAAGCAATAATGTTCCCAATAAAAAACAAAAGCGTAATAATTAATACGCCTATATTGCTATATTAACGCCTATCGATATAGTTCCGCACTTTAAATGTTTAGGTGTTTTAAGAAATCTTTCAAGAAAACTTATCTTGGGATATGCATGTAAATTCCTTGGCGACAAGATTATCTGAAACAATCGGGCTTGTTTACCGTAACCGTCATATACTGCCAACAAAAATAGTGATGTTGATTTTCAACACACTGCTTCTTTCTAGTCCTACTGTCACTTAGTTTGGGCTACTGTCACACAGGGAAAATTGGAAAAACTTTATGTACTGCAAAAAAAAAATTCTTGCGAGTCGTAGAAAATGTTCCAAAATATGTTCATACACGTGAATTTTTTATAAAGTACAATATAATGTCAACTGCGAGTATGTACGATTATCGACTCTGCAGAGCATGCAAACAAGAAATAAAAGTGGAGCCAGCTTTCTAAGAGCACTAGCGGATTTAAAAATCAACATTACAACATGTACCACAAGGACCAGAGAGCTTTTGGAAAGTAGAAACCGTTAGAAGAACATACGGACAACAAACTATTCGTAACAACCTGCCAAGGTTGCTGAATAAATTGCACAACGAAACCAATGGATTGGAAAATACCTCTTTTAAAGCTCTGTATAGTTATTGCTGCCTGCAGTAGATTTCTTCCTTGACTTTCGCAAATTTTTCCTTATCGAAACTAACTAGTCCCATTGTATAGCTTATATTCTTGTTTTTTCGTTTGTTTAGTTTGTATGAGAAAAGTTATTGTTAAGGCTTGTGGTTTGATTATATCTTTGTCACTCTCTTGTTTTTTGAACAGTTGCGATACCGTTCTGCCTGTCATTGCATTTTTGTCTTTATTGTTTCGAAATGTTTTTCACTATGCCCTGTTGTTAGAGCACATATTTCATTTATTCATTTGCTTCGCCTGGTTCGCGATGCTCAATTTTGTGCAAATGGCATTTCTAAACAATGATGCACTTCCTTTGTGTTTGCTAACGCCGCGCAAACGCCAATGCGGGGGCCTGCGGCTTCGTCAAGCTGTCCATGTGGCAGCTTTATCTGCATGCCCCTCACGTCATGTAGTGATGCAAATAAATAAACATTATTTTCAACATCATTGTCAAAGTCATTTGTACAGTTTTTTGGTAATTAATACTCATTTGCCACGCGTTGCTCCAACCACAAAGACTGGACGTCAAGATGTGAAGTCAAGATAGTGGAAATTTGGGCTTGTTGGTTCATGATATCCTAGTTGTATAGCGCAGAGGTAACGAGTACAAAAAGATGGACAACGCGATACACAAAGCGCTATATCAAGTCCCCTTGCGCTGTGTGGGCCGTCCTTTCTTTCTTTTTTGTGGTCCTTCCCTCTACGCTATAAAACCTGAATAATTATTGGTGCAATAATGCAATCATAGCTTCAGGCGGCAGTCCCGTTCCCAGGTGAATTTCACTTAATATGGAGGAGTAAGACGGCTCTTGTAGCGCCGCCCTGCTTAAACCGTCGCTCGTGAAGCGCAGGGAACGCTGCTTTAAAAGGTCTGCGGAACTCTCTGCATGGCTAGGAAAGGTGCTGCTTTTTTCTCTTTAATATGTTCTTCCAACACTACTTCATCGATTGATTGCTTTCGAAACATCTATATACATCAGTGCAGGCGCAGAATAATGAAAACTACAGAAAACGAAAATAAGAGGTGAGCGAGTGTTGAAGCAAAAGAGTGGCCACCCGTTCGGAAAGAGGCCAGCCGAACGGGAGAGTGGCCGCCCCCACTTCCGGCGGCACCTTTATTGTTTTCGTCGATTGTCGAGAGAGCGACCATCTGCGCATCGCCCATCTGGCGGCCGGGCAGGCAAAAGGAAAAAAAAAAAGAGCAGGTCGGTCCTGCGCCTGGCTCCGATCAGCGGCGGAAAAGAGAGCGAAGCTTAGACGTGGCCGCCCTTATTGGCTCGGCAGCAGCTCAGTCCCTGCTGCCTCTTGTCCAAAGTGCACCGTTGCAGTGCTCTTGAGTCTCGCACGGCCGTCTAGCCCGCCGCACCTTGGAGAGGAAGCGTATATTGGCTTAGCGCCTGTATCGTAGCGCGCGCACCGTTTCCACGACTCTGCACAGCAAGGAAAAAAATGAGAAAGACCGACCGTGATTTCCTTTCTTTCGTCGGCAGGGACGGTGACGAAGTGCGAGCGTACTACTACTGTGAAAGGGTTTCGATGGCGCAAGTATAGCGAACGAGCGCAAAGAAAGGCGTTGAAGCGGGGAGTACCTGAGGTGCTGTCGTCTACAAGTTGCTCTCGCCGCTTTCCATTGGAATGTGCCGACGTCTGCCTTTTCACTTGTCTGTCATTTCTCCCGAGCCTTGCCTCTACGTCGGTCCTTAAGCAGACAATCGTTCTGACGAGACACGGATTCCGTTGCCTGTCTCACTAATTCTGTGCAGTGGTGCTGGAAACAGCTGGCGTCTCCAGGTTGTGGTTTCACGAAAATGATTAAGTTATGTAGTGTGAGTTGCAAGTGCTGGCAAAACAACACGTCGACGGTTTCTCTGCAACGGTAAATTATTGTGTGAATGACAGGACAATGTCAGATGTAATGAATGTTTTGTGTTATAGGCAGTTTGTCACCGCACACGCAGATCTCATTAGCATCAAATAATGGCGCAATGAAATAATAAATGCCTCATATCTCGGGCACTTTTAGACAGAAACCGAAGCAACCCACTGCGCATGGGAATCATTTGTGAGTATCCACCTTTTTACTGGCTCTCACTGTTAATCTTGACCTCCGCGGCCCATCTATCATAGGCGCCATACGGAAAAATGAAGAGAGAGTTTCATCGACCCAGAAGAAGATCCGTGGTGAAGTGTACAAGTCAGGAGGATTTGAAGAAGATGCCACGTCGATTAGCGCACAACGTGTCTCATACTTCTAAGTAGTAATAGAGGCCTATCTTTATCAGCGTCAAACCTATTGTCATTTGGCATGTACCAGTAAAGTACCAGCCGCAGGTCTATTATATATATAGCTGCTCTGCATAAATGTAGTGAAGCGTCCGGATCGTTACGCTGCTAGAGTTGCCAACCGTGTTGTACTTGTTTTTTTTTCCTTTGTGAAGGAAGCCCTCTCACAATTGTATTGTGCTTAAGTAGCACAACGGCCCCTTTTTGATCGGTTGTTTGTTTTTTCTCTCTCTCCATTCTCATTGTTGGGTGAATCTTTCATTAACTTCAGTGGGGCTATTCCCACTCGTAGGATGCTTATGTATTGAGGCTACAACAATAAAAACAGCAACAGTGGTGCCGTACACGGCATTGCGGCGGTGTGTCCCGGCATGCTACACGATCGCCCACACAGCACGGGGATATTAATGCTCACGAAGCGTGCGGCATCAACGAAATCCGTCCGGTGGCCAAGCTGGAGCCCTTTCCTATCCTCGATGACAAGCTTGGTCATCGGCTGGATTCTATTTAAGACATGTTGTTAATATATAGAATGAATCTACTAGTCTAAAAATCCTATCTTACACTGTGTCACGCAAAGAAAACTGGCGTTCCCAATTTCAGAACATGATGCTGTTGCCATTACCAAAATTCATCAGAAAATTTCGACTGTGAAAAGTGTTCTGGTAAGAGGGCTTCCTTAAGCAGGCAATAAGAGGGCCAGATTAGCTAGCTTGCACATCATTACAAAAAAAAAAAAGCGCTAACAACGAATACGTGTGCCCTTTCGTGCGCTTTAAAAGCATATAAACCGCCTTCCTTCCAGTAAATCTTTGCTTTAGTCGGACCAGTGTCTTGTGTCTTTGTTGCGCTCCGTGTTAGCCGTGCTCGCCCCGGAATGTGGTCAGGCGGTATGCTATGGCGTTGGCGTGCGCTGACTGGCACACACTCCGAAGTTGTACCAGCGCGTAGGGCGGGACAAATAGGAAGACACACGAACGACGAAAGGCCTCCTATCGTGCGACAGAAACAGCCGTCGATACTCTGACTGTGTAAACATTCGTTCGCGAAATGAAAAAAAAGGCAAGTTTCCAAGTTTTTTTTTTCTCACCCGTTATGACATCACCCGGTATGGCTCCATAGCTCTATCAATACTTCCATGAAACGACAATGGGACAACCCCGAACATCGTCAAGAGCGCCTTTATAGGCTTGACGCTAGTTCACGATTGCGTGATACCTTTGACACGCCTAACAAGTACCCCGCAGGGCTCGGTCATTTCGCCATTTCTCTTTAACATTGTGATGATCGGGTTAGCCCAGAAACTGAAGGATATCGAGGGCATCCAGCACGCCATGTATTCGGATGGCATCACGGTCTGGGTAAATCAGAGATCATTGGGCCAAAAAGAAGAAAAGCTTCAGAAGGCGGCAACATGCGTCGAACAATTCGTCAAGGAGAGAGGCCTCGCGTGCTCAACCGAGAAATAAGAAATTCTGAGGATTGGAAGGAACACAACCAAAGAAAAGATAGAAGTGTATCTGGAAGGTCAAGTCATACCAGAAAAGGACATAATACGCATCCTCGGCATGTGGATCCAGAGCAGCAAACGGTGCGGACATACGCTAGGCCAGCTCAAGCAATCGACGGAGCAAGTCAGCAGGATGACCACGAGAGTGTCGCAAAGACGGAGCGGCTTAAAGGAGGGGGACACGGTCAAGCTGGTCAGGAGCCTTGTGGTGAGCAGGGTCACGTACTCACTCCAGTACCACAACATGACGCAACAAGAGAGAGAACAAGCCGAGACTTTCATCAGAAAAGCATACAAGATGGCGTTGCATCTGCCCAGAAACACATCGAACGACAAGCTACTCAAACTAGGTATGCACAACAGATTTGAAGAGCTCATGGAGGCACAACTGGGTGCGCAGCTGCACAGGCTCCAGCAGTCAACCACCGGCAGGGCGCTCCTTAAGAGATTAGGCTATAAAAACATAGAAGCAACGAAGGATATGATGGCTAACATACCAGACTCTTTTCGCCAGACACTGAAAGCTAGCCCCCTACCGAGGAATATGGATCCGAATCAGCATGCGGCCAGAAGACAGGCGCGAGCAGTATACGTATAAAAACACCTGACCACTAAAAACGATGTGGTATACACGGATGCAGCCCTATACCCGTGGGACCACAACACCAAAGAACATAGAGTTGCGGCAGTGACCGTGGTTCACATAGGAGAGCTGATAAACAGCGCAACCCTAAGGAGCTGCACGGTAAGAGAGGGGGAAGAAGCAGCTGTGGCTCTAGCAGCGGCGGAGGGTTACCGTAGAAACAGATCCTTAATAATACTCAAAGACTCCAAAGAAGCATACAGAAATTACACGGCAGGTAGAATCAACAAAGGGGCGCTGCGAATCCTCCTCGAGGCAGGGCTTCCGAACGAAAGGATACTGCATACGATTTTCTGGGCGCCGGGCCACACTGGAATAAAGGGTAACCAGAAGGCCGACAGTCTAGCTCGCGAGCTCACATACCGAGTGGGACAGTCAATGGACCTGGATACCACTATGACGGTGGAACCAACGTACGCGGAAATACTGAACCATCACCGAGGCAAAAGGATAATATATCCACCACTCCACCCATCTTTAACACAACACGAAGCAGTCGGCTGGCGAAGGCTGCACACAGGAACATTCTCGAATCTATTCATCCTACATAAAATCTTTTCCAGTCAATACAGGGACACATGCCCATGGTGTGGGGCCATCCCAACACTGTATCACATCACATGGGAGTGCAGAAATAACTTCTCTTTCCTCAAAGAAAAAAAAACCCAGTGTGGGACAGTGGGAGGGCCTGCTCACCAGCGGCGTGCTCACAGTCCAAAAATGATTGGTGCAACACGCTCTCAAAGTGGCCAGGCTCAGCGGTGCTCCGGAATAGGGGCGCCGACCACTCAAGACGACGGAGACTTCAGTAAAACATGAAGACCTCTGTTAGCCGCTGAAAGCTGTAAAGAGAGAATTAAAGTTTTTCCTGCCTTCACGATTGCGGCTTCCACATCGGTTGCGGAGAGGCTAGGAAGCACTCATCCACCGATTACGGTTAGGTGTGGCGTACATTCGCCGATACCTTCACAAGATTGGACGAGAGCGGGACCCTGACTGTAGCGTCTGTCACACTCCCGAAACAATAGCTCACATACTTTGCGTGTGCCTACAATATGTGGCCGAGCGAAAGATATTTTAGACTTGTGTTGACTGCTTGGACTTCCGCCCCTTTTGGAAAGAAAAGATTTTAGGCGCGTGGAGAACAGTTGACCGTGCCCAACGAACCATAATATCACTCTTGAACTTTCTGCCTGACACGACGTATTGGACAACATGTATATAGTAGCTCATTGTGCCATATCATAATCACCTGCCACCTACCTTTCCCCGTATCTCCCACTTCCCTTTACCTCAGTGAGGAGTAGCAGGCTAGAGACATGCTTTCCAGGCCAACCTCTCCTCCTATCTCTTAATCAAAATCTACTCCTACTCCTCCTCAACCGACCCTCCTCCACTTCCTCTGTGCCGTCTTGTTGCTTTTTATTTTCTTCTTTTTTCAAATTCAAGTTGTAAAAAAAACAGTTCCAATGTGATATCATGTCTCTGCAGTTTGTCTATCTCGCGGCGTATTTTAGAGATGGATTCGTGGATGGCGATACACAATATTTTTAGCTCCACTGAACAACAAATAACTCCCTATTTGACAACTACACACCAGTGTTCTATTCCTGTTCATATACGATTAATTAATGTGCGAGGTTATGTAGTTTAACTCACGGACTACTTTCTCTGGCGATGAAGGGAAAGTGAAGTTGCTCCACACGCGTCACCCCGCCCCATGGTCCGTCGCGTTTCGCAACGGTTTTGGTTTCTTGTAATCGATACAAAATCAGCGTTGCTTCCACGTGCGACGGTTTCACATTTTCCCAGACAGCAAAACAATCAAATATGAAATAGTCCAAAGTTGCCAAATAGGCCAAATTTAACACTGGGTGTTGTTGACGTTTCTTTTTTTGTGAATACGGGGCTCACGTTCTCTCTTCCTCAGCTTACATTAACGCAGGGAGAAATGTGGGACATCTTTCAGAAGTGATCATACCGGTAGGCGGTTTGCCTATGTAGTTTTCCCTCCACTGCCAAAGAAAGTCGTCTGACAGTATAGCTAATTAGCAGTACTTGCAAATTTTTAAATGTTTTTGAAGCTTTCCCATGGTATACGGCGCTGAGGTGAGGAATATTTCATTTGTTCAGTGCAGGTAAAGCTGGCGGTTGCCGAGCGCTCATTAACCAGACAATTTTACGCACGTGTACATACCGCACCAGTATACATCGTCCTGAAATTAACTTTGTTAACCAGGCGCGTTATGGGACAGGGACAGCGCTGGGAGAAAACGCACAAAAATTTAGAAAGCTGTGGAAGTAGGCAGAAGATGATGATGAAGCAACATTTACTGGGCCCGAAATAAATCGGTGGTGCACGCAGGCACCAGACGGGGTGGTTCCCTAGTTACGGGACCCATATGTTTCCAGCAGCTCCTGGCCCCTGTCCGTCAGCGCGAGTTGAATCGGTAGGGCGGGGCTGGATAACAAGGTCTCCCATCGCTCAAGGGGTTGGGGATTGGGGGTGTTGGTGGGAAGAGGAGGAGGCGGGGTCTTGATTTCTGTGCACTCTGCCAAGACGTGCGGCAGGGTGCCCTTTTCTCTTCTGCAAAAAGGACAGAGCATATCGTATTCCGCAAGGTAGATGCGGTTTATCAGTACGGGATGCGCAAGCGATCCCGCCTGCGCTCGACGCAGGATCGTCTGTTGTTGCCTGGTGAGTTTGCGGTGCGGTTCTGGCAGTCTGCACCTTTCTTCTCGGTACATCCGGGTAATGTCCCGAAAGCTGGTAACCGGGTGCGGTAGCTCTTCCGGCTCGTGCTCGGCCCGGATTGACATTTCTCGGGCATGGTAGTCGGCGATGGTGTTGCCTGCTACCTGCGAGTGAGCCGGGACCCACATGAGCTCTATGGCTCTTCCCGGAGGCTTGTGCTTGGCTAGAATGGCTCGGGTCGCGGAGGAGATTACCCCCCTGCGGAAGCTTCTGTAGGCTCTCTTTGAGTCGGTGACTACGATGTCCACGCTCGGCTGTGCGAGTGCGAGGGCTACGGCCGCTTCTTCGGCAACTCCGGGGCCTGTTGTCTTCAGGGACGCGCTGACGATCAGCCTGTCTTTTGAGGTAACCACCACGGCTGCACGGTCATTGTGTTTTCGGAGCGAGGCGTCCGCGTAGAGGACCCTGGGGTTCTCTTCCACCTTACGGGCTAGGGCTTTGGCTCGCGCGGTGCGCCTCTCGTCGTCCTTGCCCGGCGTCATGTTCCGGGGAAGGGGTTTCGTCTGAATGATCGCTTTCCAGTCTTCCGGAAGGGCCGTCTTGATGGGTACTGGCTCGATCTGCCTTCCTATCTTGCGTAGGACGGCTCGTCCGTGTTCTGTGTGACTGAGCCGGATTCTCTCATTAGAGAAGTGGGCTTCGATGAGCTCCTCCACCGTGTTGTGGGCGCCCATGTCTAGCAGCTCTTGCGTGGACGAGTATATGGGCATGCCCAGTGTTGTTTCGTTGCCTTACGAAGCATCGTGTTTAGGGTGTCCCTATTCGCCTTCGTCAGCTGGAGATACGGGGCGGAGTAGGTAAACCGCGACACGACGAACGCGCGTACCAGGCGCATGGCATCGTCCTCTTTAAGGCCTCGGTTTCTGGTTGATACCCTCCGAATCATACCAAGTATTTGTTCGGTTGTAGTCTTGATCTTTGTGATGGCGGCCTGTGCCTTTCCTTCGCTCTGAAGTATTAGGCTGAGAATCCTAATCTGCTGTTTTGTCTTGATGGTCGTTCCGGCGATCGTGATAATCACGTTCGGCGGCAGCTCCTTCTTGGTTTCCCCGGTTGGATCATGAGCAGCTCTGATTTCTGGGGAGCGCAGCTCAGTCCGCACGACTTTGCGTACTCGTGCACAGTCGTTGCCGCCCGCTGCAAGACTTCCTCCATCCAGGCATCGGATCCGGCTCGGGCCGTCCACACCGTAATATCGTCGGCGTAGAACGCGTGATCCACGCCTTCGATGTGCTTGAGTAGATCGGGCAGGGGCAGCAGGGCCAGATTGAAGAGCAGGGGCGACAAGACCGATCCCTGAGGGGTGCCCCTATCGCGGAGCTCGACAGGGTCCGACTTCTCCTCCCCTATCCTGATGGTGGCCGTTCGGTTTGACAGGAAATCTTTTATGTAGCCGAATGTCTTTCGGCCACACCGGGTTTTCTTTAGATTCTGCAACACGCTCGCGTGGGACACGTTGTCAAACGCTCCCTTCAGGTCGAGGGCGAGTATCCCGCGCGGCGTGTGCCTCGTTGCCGGCTTGACTACCAGTTCGTGGAGTTGGATCATCACGTCTTGGGTGCTGAGATGTTGCCTGAAGCCATACATCGTCTCTGGCATCCGATCCGTTTCTTCGAGGTGCTTCTGCAGCCGGCGAAGGACCATGCGCTCCATCACCTTCCCCACGCAGGATGTGAGGGAGATGGGCCGCATGTTGTCTATCGTGAGGACCTTGCCGGGCTTTGGAATGAAGCGGACCTCGGCGTCCTTCCATTCCTTCGGCAACTGCGAGCTCTCCCAGGCTTCGTTAATGTGCTCTAGGAAGCCGCGGGCCGCTGTACCGCTCATGTTACCGAGTAATTTGTAAGTTATGGCGTCCCTGCCGGGTGCACTTCTCTTGTTACTGTCATCTATCGCTGTCCACAGCTCCGTCATGGTAAACGGCCGGTCCAGTTCTTCGTTGTCGGGTCCTTCGTACCTCTCGGGCACCGGGTACTGGCCCTTCTCTGTCTTTAGGTACTTGGCCTTCAGGTCTTCCAGGAGCCTGCGGCCGTCTGCCTTGTGCGTGTTCAATACTTTGGCGAGTTTGCGATTGGTCGCAGTTTTGCTACTCAGCGGGTCGATCAGATGCCTCAAGAGACACCACGACTTCCACGTCGAGAGCTTGCCCTGTAGGCCGTCGCAGGTCTTCAGCCAATTTTCCTTACATAGTTTGGCCGCGTACTCGGCGATCTGTTTGCTCAAGACTGCTATGCGCTTGGCCAGCTTTCTGTTGTGTCTCTGACGTTTCCACCGCCGCGTCAGCGAGTGCCGACCCGCCCACATGCGGGTCAGTCTGGCGTCCACGCACGGTGTGTGCGACGTCTTTGCGATTTCTTGGGTAAATTTATCGAGAGCCTTCTTCTAGTCCCTCGCCCATTCGGTGTAGGTCCTTTGTCTTTCAGCCTGTCCCGTTTCTTCCTCGGATGCCTCTTCTTGTTCTTGGGTAAGCTTTCTCATCTTGTCCCAATCCGTGATCCGCGCCGTCCCCAGCACAGCCCGATATCGGGAGCCTCGGATCGGGATGCCGATCACGCTGTGGTCCGACCCCAGGTCCACTTCTTCGCTTCTCCAGGAGACGTCTAGCGTGCCCGATAACCACGACAGGTCTGGCGTGGTGCCCCTAGCGGCACTATTGCCTCTTCTGGTAGTTACGTCCGGCTCGTTCAGGAGGGCCGTCTCGTGATCCTCCAATGCTTTGTCCAATGCTTTTCCTCTCTTGGACTGAAACTTATAGCCCCACATTGTGTGAGGGGCGTTAAAGTCGCCGAGGATCAGGAGCGGCCTGGTCCCCGCCAACCCTTTCGCCTGGCTCACGATGCGGTCAAATTCGTACTGCCGTTGTGACGGCCGGCAGTACGCGCTCATTACAGATAAATTGCCCGAGCTGCCAATTTCTCTCGCGTGAATTTCGACCAGCGTGTGCTCGCACCCACCCTGCCCCGTGACATGTTGAGTTGCCGCCATGTTGCTGCGGACGAGCACCGCCGTCCCGTTCTCCGTGGGGTCCGTGTAAGTGACGTACCCCGGGAGTCTTGGTTTCCCGTTTGTTCCTTCTAGAGCAATTACATCGGGCTTGTTTTCTTGTCCGTCAATGTGTCATAATAGTTTCGCTTCTTTGTTGCGAATCCCGCGGCAGTTCCATTGGTAAATTACTGTGGTATCCCCACCGGTTTTCTTCTTGTGCTTCTTACTTGGCGTCTGCATCAGCCTTTCCGGACGTCTCGAGTCGATTGCGCCTTTTCGCGATCGCGCCTTTGATTTTTTCGGACCGCTCCTTTTTCAGGGACGCGAAGCGGTTCCTCAACGGAGTTGAGGCTACTTTTGGCGCTAGGTGCTTGTGCTTCACCGATCGCGTGTGAGACTGACTCTCGACAGCCTCGAGTCGGGCGTCCATTTTGTCTAGCCTTTCATTAATTTGGGAAATTGCAGCCAAAACGGCCGTCAGCTCTCCTCGCGGGATCTGTGTCGTTGCCGTGGTCTCGGTCTCTGCGGTCACCGCTTCCTCTCCGCTCGCGGGGCTCATTTCGGCGTCCATCGCCTCTTGATTACTTCATGCACGCTGCGTAACCCCAGCCTCTCCCGCCGCCCGCCCTAGGCGGGGCGAGGGGGGTCCCTCCGCGGCAATATGCGCAAGCCTGCGGCGTTGTTTGCCGCCGTGTTGTTTTTATGAGGGCTTGCATTTGCCGAGCGTCCGTTATTCGCCAGTGTTTCGATCTTATTCATAAGCGCCCGTATTTGGGCGTTCTGCTCCTGAATCTGAGCGTTTTGGCGCTCTATGATCCTCTTAATTTCTATCACTTCGCTACTGTCCTTTTGCGGACTCGCTTGTGAGTTAAGGGGTTGGGAGGGGGTGAGCGGTGGGAATTTGGTGTAGTTGGTTCGAGCGACGGGAGACCTGTTCGTCCAGCCCACCTTTTTCTCGGTGATCCCTCGGCGTCCGGTTGACTCGCTCCGGGACCTTGAACTGGCCCCGGATCTCGAACTGGCCCCGGATCTCGAACTGGCCCCGGATCTCGAACTGGTCCGGGAGCGCGAGCGGTGGTTACCGCCGCCGTTGCCGCCCTCGGATTGTGTCTTCGATCGGCAGCGACTCCGGTGGTCGTTTCCGTCGCCACTGTTGTTGCTGCTCCGGCCTGGCGTGTGTGACCGGCCCCGTTGTTTGGAGGCGCTACGGCGGGGTCCGCCTGCAGGACCTCTCTTGTCTTGGTTTCTTCACCCGGCGTCTTCTTCCTCTGCTCGGCGCCGTTCCCAGCGTCGCCGGCGGACGACGTAGGGCGTATTGAAGCGGGCTTTGCAGGCCTTGTCCGCGGTCAGGTGTTTGCCTCCGCACAGGCCACACTTCGGGACACATCTGTGGTCTTCGGCAGGGTTGGAGATTCCGCACCCTCGACAGATCGTTTTCGAAGGATCCGAGCACACGTCCATTCTGTGGCCCACTCTTCCGCACGCATAGCATACGTCAATTTGTTTTCTGCGCAACGTGCACTCCGTGAGCAGGGTACCGTATCTCACGTAATTGGGTACTTTGTGCCCTTCGAAAGCAATGACGACTGATCAGGTTTTACCGATTCGGTTTGCCTATAGGGCCGTTGGGTTATGCTTGTGCACAACATTCTCGTGAATCTCCTGGGCCGTATCCTCGAGCGGGATGCCCCTTATGACGTCCTTCACCGTGCCGTGGGGGGCCGCTTCGTAGGCACTTATTTCGTGCGCCGTGCCGCGTATGTCGATCCTTCCTACTGCAGCGTATCGTTTGGCGTGCTCTCTCTTGGAGGTGGTCACCACTGCGATATTTTGCTGTAGGTTGGGGCACACGACGTCTGCACTTGCTTCATTGGCGGGGATCTGTGCCGCCGCCGCAATTGCACGACTTAGTTCAACGCGAGTCACATCGCTCAGGTGGAGCCCGCCTCGCGGTCGGAACACGATCTTTATGTCTCCGCGCGGCAAGTCTGGCATGCGCGCGCCCTTCAACAATTTGCCCTTGTTTATACGCTTCGCCCTTGAGTGACGTGTATTGCTGCCAGTGGCGCCACCGCCGAGGTTGTTGCTCCGGCTGTTGACATCAGCCGTGGCCTTGGCGCCATCTTGGCTCGTTTGAAGTACGGGATTTAGGCCTATCTTGCCCATGCCTTTGAGCCTGACTCTCTCATCGGCAGTTTTCCAGCCTTGCGATCTTGTGCACTGGTCCGGCGAAATTTCGATGCCGTCCACCTCTACACGCATAGCGGCAATCATCGTAGGTCAATGCTCACTTGCGTAATCACCGATGGTTCGATTTTCCGCTGGCGGCTTCACCGAGGCTCGGGCTGGGCCTACCGCTCCCCCGGCCAAGGCCGAAGTCGACGTTAGGCCCAGCGGCGGACGCTCCTCTCGGCACACAAAAGTCCTCTAAATTCGGAAAAAGCGGTCCCCTACCTCGGAATTTGGGTTCCCGGTGGTCCACACAACTTCATGCATCTGGTCGGTGCACTTTCATTAAGGTGAGACTCAAAAATCCGGCAGTTCAAAGAAAAAACACGGAACAGGTGAGATACGCACGATCGGAATTTACTGTTATTCACATCCGTAAACAAAGTAGTTAGAGCGTCTCTGATTTAGAGATAATGATGAAATCTCTCAGGGGTATAAACCAAAGGGACATCAAAGAATGCAAGGCGGAATGAAGGCGGAATGTAAGTACTGAACATTAAATGCGCGTTACAGACGCCATCTAGTCAAAGGCAGTCATGAACTGTTGGATAAGGCATCCATCACAGCCTGAATGTCGTTTTAACGGAAAGCTTAAATAACTAGTCTATCATACAATGGTTTCGCTCCACTAAAAGTCCCGGGAACGATTGCGCTAAAGGCTGCTAGTGCGCTATTCATATTTTGCGGTCTACTCACTTTGGATGTTGGCTTTGAAAGTGTCTCACACCACCTGCCATTCATTTGCTAGCATGGACACTATGCACCGAAACGCTTGAGCACTTGCTGTTAGAACGTCCAACTTTTGATGCTCATCGTTCTTCGCAGCTGATGAAGTTACAACAATACAAAATGATTTCTCGTTTCCGGACTCTCATGCTTCAACTTGAGAAGAAATGAGACGCTCGCAGGGCTGAACCACAATGTTTGTCCGCCCCAAAGCCCAAAGCGTTTATGCTCATACTGTACGTGTCCCTGGTGTGATTTCGTGTGCTTTTCTCGTCTCATTTTATTTTAATGCTATAGCATTACAGGCGCACTACACCGACTTTTTAGGTATCCGTTTGACGCAAAATATAGACCATCTATAACACACCGCCTCAAAGCGGCAGCTGTCACAAGGGAAGAATGCGAGACACTGGCACGCGGTGGCACGCACCAGACGTCTCAAAGAGTGGCACCAGAGAAGCACGCGGAGTTGATCGAATCCTATTCGCATACTGAGAGCATGGCGCCGCTGCGCTAGTAGCTTCAATCCAGCCATTGTTCACGCATTCGTTTACAGCATTATAGGCAGACTTCACCCACTTCAGGGGTATCTAACAGAAAACGTGATCTGTGTTGAGCGCACGCGAGCGGATGTCACAGTGTGTACGATATCGCAAGTTTGTAAGAGATACGAGGTGTAGGGACGTCTCTTTGATAAAATAGAGTGTGCAATGCAAACAAATGAGGTGCGCACACTTGCGCTTATTGTCCTCTTATACGATGTTTAATCTCATTCATTTATGCACCGAGCAGGTAGCAACATTATTGTCATGTGCTTAGGCTTATGCACTACAACATTCCCAAGCTATGCAGAAATGCAAACACCACTTCAGGCAGATGAAGACTCGGAGCATTCGACACAGCGACGTCACAAGGACGAAGACGGTGCTTGTATACAGGAAAAGAAGTGGAGGAGAAGTCAATGCCGAGAGAAGTAGAACACGAAGGCACCGTGAACCAGACAATCTCGGCTAGGCAGCGCTACTGCACCCGTTACAGAAACGCAATATTGTTAAAAAAACTTGGAGAACGCTTAAGCTTCGCCTTTACGAGTGGAACGCGACAGCATTCAAAGATCCCTGACTGCTTCTCGCGCTTCCCGGCAACGGTAACTTATGTAACCGTAATGTTTGCCAGCAAACGCTGGTGGCGAACGCTACACACAAATGCGACCTTTCTGGTAGAAATGCGGTCTCTTGCGTGGGCCGATGCCGGAGGTGTGCTTTTAAGAACGGGCCGCTGAGGTGCAAGTTTTGCCAGCCAGTTGCGACAGCGGCGTCAACTTGTCTTAGACAATGCGCCACGTCCGCCACTCTGCGTCGCGGGATTCCCGAGATGAGTTCGACGAACCAGGCTTTGCGAAGGAACCCGCCACCGCCGATCTGGTCTGCTTTGAACAAGGGAGTCCCCGAGGGAACGTAGTTCGAGGCCCCTTCCCACGCACCGTTCCTGACGTCAGTCCCGAGTTCTGCGAAGACCGTCTGACGTTGGTAGAGGACCGTGAACCTGTGCGGAAGTGTGTGTGTGTAATCCCTCGCGCAAACAGGCGGCTCATCTACGGTGCCTGGTCGGCCGTTTCCCTCACCTTGCGATTGAGGGGGGACCGAGTGTTTATAAACCGCTGTTGTGCAGCTGCTCAGTGTACTTTCTCTCGCAGTCATGCTAGACTGATGAACTGCAACGTCCTGTTGTAGATACTGTAAATAAACCCATATTACTCGTTCTCGATGAGAAGCAGTCCTTCCCTTCAACAACGTCCTCAGCGTGGATAAGTTGGACGACGGCATGGGCCAGCTACCATCTATTTCATTCCCGAATCCAATCTTGACAACTGATTACGAGCGATGGGATTGACCCCCAATCCTCACAACTGGTGGCAGTGGTGGGATGGACTTTGCGACGTGGTGCTGTGTCTACGGTGAGTGCTGTGTTCTTGCTTTGACTCTGTAGGCTTTATTTTGTGGTCGTTCTGTTTAGAACTATAGGGAATCTAGATTGTTGATTGTTAGCTAGGTTGTGTTTTTCTAGGTAGATTTAGCGAGCAGGACCAAGGCAGTAAAGCAGCAATCATGGAGTTAAGGACACTGCTGAGAGACGAGTTGTTGATTGTTCGCGAGGAACTAGGCCTGGAGGTACGCAAGGACATGCTAAAATCGGAATTATTGCAGCTAATTTCCGAACAGGCCAGTGAGGAAGAAATTGAAATGGGGTTGGAACTTCTGAAAAATAGATAAGAACGAGAGAGAAAACAACAAGAGAGAGAGGAACGCCATAAAGATCGCAAGTTAAGAAAAATACAACTTGAACTTGAAAGCAAACGTTTGGAGTTGTCTCAAGGAAATGAAGGGACTCTGGGACGAACAAGTGAGGCAGAATCATGCCGCATGGACAGGCTATTAAAGCCATTTGAGGTCGGGACTGACATAGGCTTGTTCCTAAGCAATTTTGAAAGGACTTGCGAGAAGATGAACTTCGGTCCGAGTACATGGCACCAGCGGTTGCTGTCTATGTTGCCGTGTGAGGCGGCGGAAGTAACCGCCAGACTCAGTGCGGAAGATGCATATGATTATGCGAAAGTGAAGGCGAGTCTTCTGAAGAAATATCGCCTTTCAGCCGAAGTTTTCCGGCAGAGGTTTAGAAACACAGGCAAGAAGATAGCGAGGGGTATCCGGAGTTTGCATACGGCTTAAAAGCCAACCTATTCGAGTGGCTGAAAAGCGCGGAAGCGTACGACAGCAGAGACACGATCATTGAACGCATGTGTCTAGAGCAGTTTTACAAAATCATCCCCCAAGCTGTGAAACTGTCGGTGCAAGACAGAGGGAATGTAAACACTGTGGAACGGGCGGCTGAATTAGCCGAAGAGTACGCAACGCGTAGAAAGTTGAACGACGAGGACGGAAATTGGGAGGTTGAAATGGACCGCGGAAACAATTTCCGTTCAAAAAGGGTTCGCAGACTAGATGATCGGAGCCTGTAGACGTGGAGGAAAAGCCCCCAGAAAAGAGCGAGGAGAAATCAAACGGGGAAACAGTACGAAAAGAGCAGATAATAAAATTCGAATTTTTCAGACCAACCCACTGCTATAGATGCCACAAACTGGGACAGATAGCTGTAAACTGCGGGAAGCCTAGCGTAGCTTTTCCTACGTAGATGAAAAAGATGAGAATATGGAACTTTTAAGCCCATATCTTAACGACCTGCAAGTTAATGCCACACCATGCAGGGTGCTATGAGACAGTGCCGCCACAATGGACATTGTCCATCCGTTTTGCGTGACGGTAGATGACTTCACTGGAGAAGCAGCATGGATCAAACAGGTTGTGTAGAACACAGCGTGTGTCTGCCATGACCAAAGTCAATATAAGCGGACCATTCGGGGAGCTAGTGACCGAGGCTGCAGTTTCCAAATTTTTGTCACTGCAGTAACCTAACATTTTTTCGAATCGTTCAAATCGGTTACTGCGTGAAAAAGGGCTGAAGCTGGGAGGGGGCGTAGTACAGGCACTGACGCGAGGCCAAGCTCGTAAAATCGCGTCGCTTTCGGCTGAAAATGCACAAGCTGCTCCAGCGCAAGCAGCAAAACAGATAACTTCAATAACCGAATCCGAGCTAGGCTCGAAGGATGAAAAAACAGTTGAAGAAAGCCTGCCAGCTGACCAGCTCAATGAGAGCGTATCGCCAGGGTGTCAAAGTTCACTCCTGCAGGAAGAGCCTGCTGATGCACTCGCAAGCGAGATGAGGTCATTACTGTCACCGTCCTCAAAGAACTTTGATCAGCTCTTACTTGTGGATAGAGAGTCACTGGCAGCCGAGCAAAAAAATGATGAGTGCTTAGCTAGATTACATCACACAGCTAAAGAAGGCATTGCTAGGCGCAACGTGACGATACATGAGATAGGATTGTTGTATCGGCATTACAGAGATCGAAAGGGTAGGATTTTAGATCAGTTAGTAGTACCTACTAAGTACAGGGCGGACCTTTTGAGTCTCTGTCACGGAAATCGGTGGTCCGGCCACCTAGCATAAACAAATCAAAGGAAAGATTGCTTATGGAATACTACTGGCCTGGCTGTTTCAAAGGCGTAGAAAACTTTGTAAGATCATGCGACGCCTGCCAGCGCTCGGGTAAACCAGGAGAGACATCGAAAGCTCCACTAAAGGTAGTGCCCTTAATAACAGAACCTTTCAGACAACTTGAGGTAGACACGGTAGGGCCACTACCAAAAACAAAATCGGGTTACAGGTACTTGTTTACCATGCAGTGTCCGGCTACAAAGTTTCCAGAAGCAATCCCTCTGAAAGAGCTCAGCTCCATCGAAGTATTAGACGCGCGTTTGACAGTATTTGCACGAGTTGGGTTTCCAGCCGAAATTCAGGCGGATCAAGGGTCAGTATTCACCAGCGCACTGACTTCTACATTCTTGCAAAAATACGGGGTAAAGTTATTACACAGTTCCGTCTATCACCCTCAGTCAAACAGTGTAGGGAGGTGGCATTGAGTGCTTAAGCGAGTTTTGCGTGCACTCTGTTACGAGCACAAAAAGGACTGGGAGAACTGTCTGCTGTCAACTTTGTTTGCTTTGCGAACGGTTCCATATGAGGCTACAGGGTTCTCGCCAGCAGAACTAGTGTATGGGAGGACACTCCGTTCTCCACTGAGAATGTTGAGAGAGGTGTGGGAGTAACGAGGAGAATCCAACAGTGGTTGAATACGTGCTAAATCTGCTGGGAAAGCTAAGCGCAACCCAAGAACTAGTCGGAAAGAACATGGGAGTTGCTCAAAAGAACGCCCAATTCTATTACGACAAGAATGCGAGGCTTCGTACGTTTAACGCCGGAGGCCAGGTAATAATCCTCAAACCTTCAAGAAAGAACAAGCTTGAAGTTCACTGGGACGGGTCCGTTAAAGTGTTGCACAAACTTTCAGATACTAACTATGCTCTGAAAATGCCCGGTCGCAAGGAGGAGGTGAGGATATATCAGTGCAATTTGATGAAGCCGTATGTGGAGCGGAGCGCAGTTGTTAATTGTACCATAAAAGACCAGGATGGCAGTAGTACCAAGATTAAGGTGTATAAGGCGACCTCCAGCTCTGAAATAGGCCTAGAAGAAGTAGTAAAACATTCGGTAAGCTCGCACGCTCTTAGACCAGAGCAGCTAGATGAGATAAAAGGGGTGTTAGGGGAATCACCAGGGATCAGCTGTACCCGATACCCAACATTGAGGAACGAATTGAAAGAGTTAGCGCTGCTAAATACATTTCTACTATAGATCTCGGGAGGAGGTACTGGCAAGTTCTCCTTTCAGAAAGTGCCAGCCGCTATGTCGCATGCATCTCACCTGTAGGCACTTTTCGCCCTCTTGCACTCAGCTTCGGGCTGAAGAATGCGCCGTTTAGCTTCTCTAAATTAATGGATGTATTGTCCTAAGAGACTTGCAGGAGTTCGCCTTGCCATATCTTGATGATATAGCAATTTTTTCGGGTAGCTGAGAACAACACCTATTGCACCTCAAACAGGTGTTCTCCCGGTTGAGGGAAGCCGGCTTAACGATGAAAGCGGAAAAAGTGTAGATTTGGTTGTTCACAGGGTACTTATCTGGGCCATGTTGTCGGCCAGGGCACGAGACGGCCGGCCGAGCTGGAAATAGCTACGATCGGAGAATTTTCTCACCTGCGCACGGAAACAGACCTTCGTTCATTTTGGGGATTTGTGGGGTACTATCAACGGTACATTCCGAATCACTCGCAAATGGCAAGTCCATTAATGGACGCCCTCCGAAAGGGAGCACCGAGTAGCGTGCACTGAGATAAGGACAAAGAGAACGCTTTCCAAAGTTTGAAAACGCTATTGGTTTCTCGTCCTGTGCTTCGCGCGCCATATTACACAAAGGAATTGATAGTTAAATGCGACGCAAGCGCCAGAGGTATGGGTGTGGTACTTAGTCAGGTCGGCGACGATAACTAGAAGCATCCTATCCTCTATGCCAGCCGTAAACTAAATGTAAGAGAGGAAGCCTACAGCGCTTCAGAGAAGGAATGCTCTTGTTTAATTTGGGCCGCCCAGAAGTTGTTGTGTTACTTGTACGAAGCGAAGTCCACCTTCGAGACCGACCACTGTACTCTGACGTGGCTCAATCAAATGTCACACAAAAATGGCCGCTTGCTCCGATGGAGGCTCACTCTCCAAGAGTACAACTTCTCCGTTAGATATAAGAAGGGAAAGTTTCATATCAATGCGGATGCTTTGAGCAGGCTAATTTGAAATCTGCGTTTAAGGGTCCCGCGTAAATTTTAGGGTTACTATTGGTGATTTTGTTAAGCCAAGAGATCCCCTCTCATTTAGCAGGATTCCCTCCATGATTGCTGAATTTGTCAGCACGAAATTGCTTCAAAAATTGGCATAGCGAAATGCAGCATTTCTTGTTTCTAAACTTATTTTTTCTTTAAAGCTGAGCGGGTCTAAAGTGAGATCCAAGGTACGTCATCTCGGCGCAGGGCTGTGTTGTGGGGTTCGTTTTGCAGTTGCCTGTCCTTGTTGGATGTTTTGGGGCAATGACATCATTACACAAGTGGTCGCTTCGAGCCAAGGCATCACCCCCTGGCCACCAGCCGTTCTCTTCCTGCCCAGCGGTTGTCAGCGCTGGACAGTCGAGATTTTCCGGGCCATGGAGGCGCTGTTAAGAACGGCCCGCTGAGGTGCAAGTTTTGCCAGCCAGTTGCGACAGCGGCGTTGTCTTGGACAATGCGCCCCGTCCGCCACTCTGCGTCGCGTGATTGCCGAGATGAGTTCGACGAACCAGGCTTTGCGACGGAACCCGCCACCGCCGATCTGGTCTGCTGTGAACAAGGGAGTCCCCGAGGGAACGTAGTTCGAGGCCCCTTCCCACGCACCATTCCTGACGTGAGTCCCGAGTTCTGCGAAGACCGTCTGACGTTGGTAGAGGACCGTGAACCTGTGCGGAAGTGTGTGTGTGTAATCCCTCGCGCAAACAGGCGGCTCGTCTACGGTGCCTGGTCGGCCGTTTCCCTCACCTTTGGATCGTGGGGGGGACCGAGTGTTAAAAAACCGCTGTTGTGCGGCTGCTCAGTGTACTTTCTCTCGCAGTTATGCTAGACTGATGAACTGCAACGTCCTGATGTAGATACTGTAAATAAACCCATATTCCTCGTTCTCGATGAGAAGCAGTCCTTCCCTTCAACAACGTCCTCAGCGTGGATAAGTTGGACAACGGCATGGGACAGCTACCATCTAATTCATGCCCGACTCCAATCTTGACAACTGATTACGAGCGATGGGATTGACCCCCCAATCCTCTCAGTGCGCAGCAGCGCCCGAAAAGATCACATCATTTTTAGGTTTCTTTTATGGTTTCGTCCTTCTAATATTGAAATCTGGAAAGATATAACATAAATGGCGTGCGCTGTCGCTGTTTCGTTTTACATTTGTTTGCGAGCTGTCATTCTCAAAATTCCAAGGAATAACTTTTTCAAAAGCTTGTGAGACAAGGTATGCGTTACTCTAGCGATAGAATGGTGTGAAAATATAGCAATATAATCCGCATACACTGCATTTCACATAACAAAGCGTGGCATATACATATATATTAATATATACAGAAGTTTGTGCTCATGGACAACCCCGCCGATACCATCACCGGATTTTTTGCGACGCGAGGCTCTTAACGATGTCGCGTTAAGAGCGTCGGCGCGGTCGCATCGGCGCACCACTGCATGTTGTCTCTACGGCCAACAAGTAACGTTGTCCACGGCAGCGCGCATGCTTTTCTCTTGTCGCTCGCGGCTCACAGTCACGCTGCGCGAGCTCTCTCTCTCTCTCTCTCTCTCGTTTCTCGCGGCGCTCGCGCTGCTTTGCTCGTGCCTCGTACACACGGCGCTCATTCGCACTGCTCGTGCTCTCTTTGCTAGATCTCTTCCCCAGAACGGCCATTGATTGACCACTTGCAAGGAGCCAGACTTACCGCCACACGTACTTTGCAGCTTACCGACTCCGCGTCAGTACCCGGCCAACACCTCAACCTTTCGGCGGCCAGGCAAGAAGACCGAGATATCTATCGCGCTCGCGGCGTAACCATGCCTGACAGAATTTGCGTTAAGCGCGAAACTGCCGACTCAACCGAATACGCCAACTGATTGGCTCGTGAAAACTGGCAGCGGCATTGCGAATCATTCGAAAGCAACATAGGAGCGGGCCACGTTTGGTGCGCCTTCACAAGTGTGACATGTTGAGACGATTGTGCTATGTGGACGAAGTGAACGAAGAGGAATAGGTGCGCGCGGCGGTGTGCGGCGATGTGGCAAGCGAGGATAGCGCGCGCTGCCCCGGTTCCAATTTGGACGCATCGGCAGAACGAGCGCGGGCTACCGATGACCTAGAGGGACGTGTTCCATTGGCGAACGAGATGGTTACACACAAGACAGTTTGGCACTACTCTCGCGGAGCTTTATAACCATTCGCCATCGTTCGGATATTAAGCTTTTGGTAACGGTCGACATACGCAAGGCGTTTGATTCAGTACTTCACTCCTCGATCTTCTCTTCCGCAGCTGGCGCGGGTATCACAGGCAAACCCCTGGCATATATACGCGGCTTTCTCTATGAACGGGAATTTCAAGTTGCCCTAGGGCAGACACTTTCCGCACCGAAGAAACCACGAGTGGGAGTGCCGCTAGGCGCAGTCCTATTGCCATTACTGTTCAGCTCGGTGATGGCACTACTCTGCCATCGCCTGGCTGAGATTCATGGACTTCACTTCAGTGTGTATCCGGACCACGTCACATTATACACTAACGGGGGCTCCGACGGCGTCCAGTCCAATGATATTCAAGCCAGAGTCATTGCCACATTTCTAAAGGAGGCCAACTCATGCCTTCTGCTGATAAAACTAACTTAGTAGTACAGGGCACGAAAGCAGCCCGTTCTGCCTCACAATTTTACAACGAAAGCTGTATAGGACTAACCTCCCGTAGTTCTTTCGACGTCTGGCAACAGAAACAGACTGATTTCTAACAGACCCATGCACAATGGGTTTCATTGTTTGCTTTGTTTGTGATCACGCACGGGTGCAGTGCGGCGGCGCAGATGTCAAAATGAGGAACAGATTAGAACGCTCGCCATGAAAAATAGTATGACGTCAAAAATAGCTGTGACATCGATGGTGGATACGTGTAGTTCGTACAACCGAAGAACAACATACGTACGAGGAGCGCCGGAGGGAACAGCAACGATAATGTAAACGGCGCCGGCGCTAAACGACCACCGACGAAGAACGTTCCCGCGATGCTGAACGAAAACGGCAATCGCGAGCCCGGGCAACCATTCCACTCTGTGGAGATAGAATGGCAGCGAAAGCACTTTTCTTTTGAGAGCTTTGACTTCGTCAGCTTTCGCTGCCATTCCATCTTCACAGCGTGGAATCGTTGTCATTTTCGTTCACGTTTGATGGGGAGCAAATATCAGAGAAACAGTGTTCGAGTTCTAGGCATCTACATTGATGC